>NW_015644168.1:2101359-2107272 GCF_001515625.1 Sinocyclocheilus rhinocerous
GATGGCGCTGACTGAGGGTGAGCTGAGGGACTGACAGGAACCAGCGGAGACAGGGCTGAGGAACTGGCTGGTTTTAGGAGAGGAGGCGGGAGAAGGAGGCTGGGAGGGAACACAGGAGTACAGGAGCTGGGCGGAACCAGCGGAGACACAGGAGATTCAGGGCTGGTTGGAACCAGCGGAGACACAGGAGACTCGGGAGCACTGGGTATTACTTCCCCAAACCAGTCTATTAAGTTCATTTGAAAAATGGACATAAGTTCCTCATAATATCCAGTGGCAAGTTGCAGCTCACCCTCAGCGGCGGGAGTGTGGGCGGGGCTTCCCTCCAAGCCCTCTATCTCCACCAAAGCTCCCTCGGGGACTGGCGATGTTGCCGGCTCACGCACCTGGTCAGAATGGTCTTGAGGCTCAGGCTCTGTGGCGATGATAGGCTCAGTCGTGGTTTTGCACGCTGGCTCTCATGTCACGGCAGGCTCAGACTCTCCATCTGCGGTGGAGTCAGGCAATTGCTCCGTGCCGCTGGATGACGGCTGGCTGGTCTCTGGGTCGGGAGTGGTGCTGGAGATTCCTTCCTTAGCGGGGGAAAAAGGGAAAAACAGTCCATTTCTCTCCAGCACCCACTCCACGAAAGCAGCGAAACCCTCCTCGGGGCCATTCACTGGCAGACGTGCCTTACACCTCTCGCTCAGGCTGGTGCAAGGCACGCCAGATCTAAAAAGTCCAGGGTATGGTCCTCCAGCGAACGATCCTCTTGCCTGTTGCTCCAGGCACAGGAATTGGACAGCCAGTAAATCCATTCCGGGAGAGGGGAGAAACAAAAACAAAAAAAGAAAGAAAAATGTCGCTATTACGTTACTCAATTTGAGGGTCTGCTATTCTGTAACGTGTGCTGGCTGTCTAATGAGCGCACGACACAGGAGTAGTCCAATAAAGTATTTTATTACAATCCACAAAGCAAACACAAGGAATATAGGATCTGTGATAGCACAACACGTAGACCAATATACAAATAATAGCAGACAGGGAACTAAGGAACAGACAGGGCTTATAAACACAGGGACTAATGGGATAATTAATGACACAACAGGTGGGAACAATGAACTGATCAAGACACAGGAAAAACTAGGTCACGGGGAGCACAACAAAACACAACAGAAACGTGACGTGACAGTCAGCACATGTGTTTTTTTATTTTTATTAATTAAATATAAAGTTGTATGAATATGGAAAAGCACAGCTGTAAGCAGTGGTGCATTATTGTTAGAGCTCATTTGTCGAGAAACATTAAAAAGGTTATGTCATTAGTTTGTCGCATCCACTGAGACAACAGTTCAATACAATAACTACAACTTCCTGATATCTTGCTCTTCTGGTATTAAGCATTTCCATAAATATGAAACAGTGTGATTCTATGACCTTTAACCCTTTGATGCACAAGCTATGAAAACCCCTTCTAATGCACAACATGGGTCTAAAATGATGACCCGTATTCATTTCCTATGTTTTTTCATACTTCGCTGGGCATTTTTTTTTTATCTTTTGAAATCAGTTAATTTCAGCATTTAATATTCCCTGATCTATAAATTCCATGATCCATTAATATTAAAAATATATTTTTACAATGGCCAAAGTTAATATTTAATTTTTTCCCTAGGTTTTTTGTTACTACATCAAGTTTACACACATGGGTAAAAATGACCCATCTATGCAAGCATGAAAAAAAAACAATAAAGAAATGTTGTTAAAATAATTATTTTAACAGTTATTTAGACCACCATATTTAACACTTTAAATATATTTATTTGCCACTTTGTCACACATAACATACACATATGACTGATAACCAATAACACTGAATTTGAACTGTCTGTAGTGCAGCTGTAGTGAATTGTAGTAAATGTGACCGAATAGATGAAAATAAAACTAACAAAATAAAATCACACAGGTACAGCGCAATCTCAAATTTCCATCTCAGTGCTTACATGCCTCACAAATGACAACTACAGGTTTGTGCTCCTTGCAAACCGGTCTGACACTGGGAACACCAGCTGCTGACTTGTCTTTGGCAGCTGGGCAGATCCTGCATCTCTTCCTCTTTGATTGACCCTTCTGTCTGATGTATACATGTAACTGGGTGGTGACTGTGTTTTGTTTTTTATCCCACATCTTCCCATTGCCTCTGTAACATGGTTTTGAAGGCGGGGTGTGCCCTCCACGCACCTTTTCATATGTGGCATGACAAGCTCTTTGACCAGCTCCTTGATGAATTGCTGTCATGCATTGGTCACACCACCCATGTAATCATGGTGTTGCGCAGTGAAGGTGGTGTAGGCCAGGGGTGGCCAACGTCTGTCCTGGAGAGCCACGGCCCTGCAGAGTTTTGCTTCAATCTTGATAAAAACTCACCTGCCTGTAGCTTTCTAGTAAACCGTAGACCTTGAATAGGTTGTTCAGGTGTGTTTGATTAGGGTTGGAGCTGAACTCTGCAGGACTGTGGCTCTCCAGGACCAACATTGGTGTAGGAACTGAGGGTGGCAACATCCAGCACATTGCACCACAGCACCATGGGCCACCTCCATGTTCTCCACTTACATGAGTAGGTGCAAAGCATTTTTACTCAATCTGTTGGACTGGGTCTGAGTTTACTCTTCAGAGGACTCATCAGACAAGTCTTCAATGCCATCAAATGAGTCTTCTCCATCTAGGAGAGCTGGATTTACACCCACAACTCCAGACTGACCCTGTGGCACATAGTCTAGGTCATCAGCATCAGATATTTCTGACTCTGAATCAGGACTAAGAATTTCCTTATCTTCTTCATCATACAGCATCTCTACAAACATTTCAGCCATTAATCTAGAATGTCTGGGATCAGCCATACTAACACTCTAGATAAAGAGTGCAAAACAAGCAGTTGATCATGTATGTACTGATTATATATTGTCACTGTCAGACAGAAACCTAGTATGTCCAAAACCATTACTTTTTAGGAACACTGACAGACATAAAGGTTGACCAATTGCACTGATTTATGACAAAAAAATAAAAATGATAACATTTGGAGATATGAGGTTTCTGCCTGACAGCAATGATATATACTTTTATATGATAACATGTTATTTTGACCTAGATAACATTAGTTAGCTAAATTAGAATATGTCAACAACAAGCTAGCTAATAGTATTGAATATGTTTCTGTCTCACTAGTAATAGATTTCAAGGTCAAGGTAACCTTAGCCTAACATTGAAATAGTATGTCCAGTTATCTGAATATCAAATATTCAAGTATATCAAATATTTTCTGTGATAATACATTGTAAAATAAGACTAAATGCATCAATTATACAAAAGCAGCCATGTTCAGTTGTGAAATGTGGGGCAGGTGAATAGTTTTCTGAAGTAAATATGTTCCTACCTACTTTTTTTTATAAAGTGAAGAAAGGAAAAATAAACAATGATTTGTGGAAATCAAAAAACAAGATATTTAATGAATACCTGGGATAATAAATGATAAAATGCATTTCTTTCAAAGATTCAGCAAAGAATCACTCAGGCCTGATTGATATAACAAAGGAAATTAATACGGGTCATTTTAGACCCATGTGTGTAAAATTGATGTAGAAATACAAAAAACTGGGTTTGTTTATAAAGTAAGGAAGGAAAAATAAACTAAATGATTTGTGGAAGTCAAAAATAACATATTTAAAGACTATCTGCTTTAATAAATGATAGAAAAACATTTCTTTCAGAGATTCAGCAAATAAACATTCATCCATAACTGAAATAACATAGGACATGAATACGGGTCGTTTTAGACCCATGTTGTACATTAGAGCGGTAGTGACACAAAAACGATTTTTATTCAAAAGTAAGAAGGAAAAAGTAAAATTAAGAGTTTGTGATGATCAAAATCAAGTTAACTGAGGAATTCCTAGAATTCTGAATGATGAAATTAATTTATTGCAAAGATATAGAAACAATAAACTCAGTCGGGTCACTTTAGAACCATGCCGTGCATCAAAGGGTAAAAAAAAAACATGAACATTTGGGACATTTATTTCTTCATTGGAACAGATTTGGAGAGATTTATCATTGCATCACTTGCTCACCAATGGATCCCCTGCACTGAATGGGTGCCGTCAGAATGAGAGTCCAAACAGCTGATAAAAGCCTCATAATATTCCACAAGTAATCCACATGATGTCAGTCCACCAATTAACATCTTGCCATTGAAAAGCTGCATGTTTATGTACAAGCAAATTCATCATTAAGACGTTTTAACTTTAAGCCATCACTTTCTGACAAAATACAAGTCCATAATCCATAATAACGCTTCCTCCAGTGAAAAAGTCCATCCCCTGTTGTCCTTTCACATCAAAAGCAACCAACATATTTGTTTACAACTGTTATGGACTGTTTTCACTTGTAAATTGTGCATATTTTTCTCCTGATTCAGATGAGATGGCTTTTTACTGTAAAAAAACAATATAATTGTTTATGACTCATATTTTAGTTGGTTTACATCAACTAAAATATCAGACATTACTTGTGAAATATTACTTGTGGATGGTTTTGATTATTTTAATCAGCTGTTTGGACTCTCATTCTGATGGCACCCATTCACTGCAGAGGATCCATTGTTTTGTTTTTGTTTTTTAAGTTGCAGGCCCTATTCTATACCTTTCCATAAAAAGTCAATGCATGTTCTGATGTACGCTATTTTATTGGATACATTTTGCACACTTAAGTGTGTTGCACCCTCTTTCAACACAAACTAATTACAAGTGGTCAGCACATATATCACAGCCAACTCATACCCAAATGCCTATGGCCACTTGTAATTGGATTTTAAGGTGAGGTTCTTGAAATCCATGACTACATACATCATGAAGTCAGAATTGCTCATTGCCATTTCAGTTAACATAAATGAACTTCAAACGTGTGTGTGCTTTACACAATCTACATGTATTCATGAAGCAGACACTTTTATCCAAAGCAAATTATCTGTATCACTGCATGTAGTTGACAGCCAATGACAGTATCCAATATATCCGATCAGATCACGCGAGACAGATGTTGTGTAAAATTGTAAATGTGGACTTATGTAAAAGCACAACCATTTTCCAAACTTCTAGTATTCTGAAGCATGTACATGAAAGTTAAATGCACTGCCAACTTGTGTAACAATCCATACCATGCCACATTAAAAAGAGACTTTCAGCTTCAAAGGCACATTCTGATTGCAGTATGGGAATTAAATGTCTATCGAGTCATCAGAGACAGACGCTCATCATAGGTGATCAACCGTTTTTCATCTGCAAGTCTTTTTATGATCAGTTACTGACAGCACAATATGGTCTGACGGCCCCAAATGAGCATGTATTGCGCTCACAAAAGTGGCATACCAAAGCTTTCTCCTCCCCCCAGGGAAGTCGTATTTTCTTCCTCTTTGTTTTTGCCATACGCATTTTATGTTTCTTTGTCTGTGTCTGGTTTTGAAGATTCTCAGGGAGGCTGCAACTGCTGCCTATCCATTTTCTCCAGAGAGACACAATGTTTTCAATATGCTGATGTACTGCATTCCCTTTCACTTTTACAAATGGGCTGCGATATTAAAATGAACACCCCTATCCTAAAATCCATTTACTCTCTTGCTGGTTTAAAACCATCACTGAATTGAAATAAATTTGTTCATCCACCTTCAGGTAATATTCATTAAAATAACCTTAATGAAATCAGCTGCAATCCATGTCAATTGCAGATGTTTCCTCATATGCTCGGCCTGTTCACATCTCCATTTCTACAGATTCCTTTTCTATCCGAAAAAAAAACCTCTCATCAACCCGTCAGAGCAACTGCAAAAATAGAAAATAGGCACAAGATTGAACATGATATATATATATATATATATAA
>NW_015644168.1:2107372-2109331 GCF_001515625.1 Sinocyclocheilus rhinocerous
CAGATTTTTACTGTGCAATTAATGCAATCCAGATCTACTAATACCCATATTATGCGGTGGGATACTTATGTTAGGGTTCTTGTTCAGGACCGGTTCCTATTTGTAGCAAATACCTCAACTGAATGATGTTCTTGGTTTTCGCTCACTTCATTCATTCATTCATTGGTGCTTATGAATGCAATACTTATTCAACAACAGCATATGCAACTGAATCTACATGTGAAACAAACACTAATTATGAGTATATCAGATTATCGAACAAATGATGAGTTCTATTTAGTGAATTAAAATCACTTACAACTGTGAGATTTAAATCAGTGTTGTTACTGACTGATATACTGACTGTTCATATTACAACATAGTTAAATATTCATTATATTATAAACATATATAATAAATTAATATATTAAATATATTATAAATATTATGCATTTTGTCAATAATATACAAAATAAATTAAATATGATTTCATATTTTATGATATTTGGTATTTTGTGTTTGTGACAGAGTGACCTGTCCCTGTCCCTGTTGGTTTGCGCAGCACTTACACACACACACACACACACACACACACCCCATCTTACCTCGTCCTCCGTTCCCTGCTGAGGTGATATGGGTGCACAAGCACGCCATTAGCACGCTGGTCTTCATACACTCAAACATATCCACTCCATTTCCATCCCCGTCAGAATCCATGCTGCGCATAACAACACACAGACATACCTGAGTTGTCTTTTGTTTCTATGTTCGTATGTTTTGTCATGTTATCATGTTAATACATACCTGTGTTCAGTGTTTTGCCTTGTGTAAGACCACAAGTGTGTGTCGAACGTTTCATTACCTGATGGGACACAGAAAAATGCAAGTGTTTACATAGCTTTATTTTAATTTTAATTTGAAATACTTTGCATTTTAAAATCAACTTCTAAATGTATGTTCAGTAGTCCCTATAACATGACATAATTTTAATTTGTGGTGCTTCATATTAAGTGATAAAAAGCAGTTGCAAATGTTGTACAAAATAAATATCACCACTACTCATCTTTGCACCAATAAAACGTAAAAACACTGTTTTTCTACCAAATTATGGTAGAATGTAATATCTAATTATTATATTAATATTTAACTTGCATTGGAAAGGTTTCCGTTACCTCTCGCGAGATCTCGGCAAAAAGTCTCACGATTTATTTCCAGAACATTAAGCATGATGGGATACACTAAGCCTCGAATAGCGCTCCGGAGCGGTATTCGAGATAGTGTGGGTTTAGTGCGCATTAAGGGCACTGCGCTTTGGCGTTTTTAAGACCTGGGACACACTCTAAAAAATGCTGGGTTGAGACCGCTGGGTAAGGACGTTGGGTTGTTTTAACCCAATTTTGGGTTGAAAATTGGTCTTGATCAATAACCCAGCAGTGCTGGGTTGGGAACGCGGACGTGAAAGAGACGCACGTCACGTTAACATCGGACGTATCTCGACGACACCAGTGCGAGAAGCCGCCATTTTCTCAGCGTCTTCAGATGGAAGCGAGTGAAAGACGGTTTATGGTAAGTAAAGATTAAAAATGTAAAGTCATCATTCATTGTTTGAGTCCGGTAGTATCTTGAGATTTCATGGAAGGTGGAAATATTCTGAAAATAGCTTATATTGAAAAATACGCTGACGCGGATTTCGACTCAGAAATAAGTTAGTCTTAACGGCCTCTTTTACTGAACGGAAGAGGTGCTTTTAATATAACGTCAGTGAGTGTCTTATGTCATATTTACATAAGATTTTACAATATTTACATTTTTTGAGGTGTTAAGAGAGGGTTATTAACATATTTACATGTTAATTTGTTATCTTTTTTTCACGGTTACATTGAATGTAGTTTCCTAAGGGGAAGTCGTGGCCTAATGGTTAGAGAGTCGGACTCATAACCCAAAGGTTGTGGGTTCGAGTCTCGTACCGGCAGGTATTGT
>NW_015644168.1:2110249-2111305 GCF_001515625.1 Sinocyclocheilus rhinocerous
GACGACACCAGTGCGAGAAGCCGCCATTTTCTCAGCGTCTTCAGATGGAAGCGAGTGTGAGAGAAAGACGGTTTATGGTAAGTAAAGATTAAAAATGTAAAGTCATCATTCATTGTTTGAGTCCGGTAGTATCTTGAGATTTCATGGAAGGTGGAAATATTCTGAAAATAGCTTATATTGAAAAATACGCTGACGCGGATTTCGACTCAGAAATAAGTTAGTCTTAACGGCCTCTTTTACTGAACGGAAGAGGTGCTTTTAATATAACGTCAGTGAGTGTCTTATGTCATATTTACATAAGATTTTACAATATTTACATTTTTTGAGGTGTTAAGAGAGGGTTATTAACATATTTACATGTTAATTTGTTATCTTTTTTTCACGGTTACATTGAATGTAGTTTCCTAAGGGGAAGTCGTGGCCTAATGGTTAGAGAGTCGGACTCATAACCCAAAGGTTGTGGGTTCGAGTCTCGTACCGGCAGGTATTGTAGGTGGGGGGAGTACAGCGCTCTCTCCCAACTTCAATACCATGACTGAGGTGCCCTTGAGCAAGGCACCGAACCCCCAACCGCTCCCCGGGCGCCGCAGCATTGGCTGCCCACTGCTCCGGGTGTGTGTTCACGGTGTGTGTGTGTTCACTGCTGTGTGTGTGCACTTTGGATGGAATAAATGTAGAGCACTAATTCCGAGTATGGGTCACCATACTTGGCCACATGTCACGTCACTTATATGATGTGTAGAGCAGCTGAAGTTTATTGTAAACAAGATCTCTGATGATTTCAGTCTGAAATGAACAGTATACGAGAAAAATGATTGCAGCTCTGATTGTGTCTGAATCTGATGCAGCTTCACAAAGAGAAATGCAGCAGACGTAATGCATCCAAACAACCTCGTCATATTCATAATATTATCAATAAAGCATTGTTAAAGCATTCCTGAACATTTACATTTATTTGCAGCCTATTAATTTGGCAGACGCTTTTATCCAGAGCGACTATTGTATTCCTCAGCTGTAAACACGAGAAGTGGCCGTTATACTGTAGGGCCTAGCACA
>NW_015644168.1:2111315-2113426 GCF_001515625.1 Sinocyclocheilus rhinocerous
TTTTTCGCGGTTAAATTGAATGTAGTTTCCTAAAGGAAACGGCGTTATGTAATAAAGACTAGCCTAATTATTTTGAGGCTGATGAAGTGATAATTGTTAAAAGTAATGTTTTGCATGTTATATTTCAGACATGTTGAGCTTTGTGTCTTCATTGTGCCCGCGCCGGGAGTTAACAACACAGAACCCTGCTTGTGTGAGGAGGCAATTTTCTCAGCTTCTACAGAAGAGAGGGAAAGACTGTTTAAGGCAAGTAAAGTTCATAATTCCATCATGTCATCAATTTAATTTTTTTACTAAGAGTAAAATAATGTTTGTTGTTTTTGTAGATGTTGAAAGCCAGAGGCAAAGGAGAGCATCATTCTTTTGAGATTGATGAGTTATTTTTAGAAAATAAATGTTTCTGTTGTCTCCTGCCTGTTTACCTACATAACAGTATGATTACGTGTTCGTATTTTATGTAAACCATTGATGTCTGTGTTTTTCATTGCAGAACTCAAACCAATTTTGGAGTTGTCTGATTTGGAAATGCGGCATTATTAATATGTGTTTATTATTATTTATGTCTACATTCGTATTTTGTTATTTTTGCCTGGTTTTTGTTTCTATAAATATTTCGTTATTTTATGTGTGTGTATACTTATGTGGTGTTCTGAAAATGTATATACTCACCTGAATACTTACCCATCCATATTTGTAATGGTTTTAACAAAAGGGGTGGGGCTTGGACAATAAAAAGGAGCCCCAAAGAAATAGTTGTTGTCAGTTAACCTGGCGAGCGTGCAAGTGTGGTGCCGTGAGTAATTTTTCTTGTCATTGGAGCATTGGACATATATACAGGTGCATCTCAATAAATTAGAATTTCATGGAAAAGTTCATTTATTTCAGTAATTCAACTCAAATTGTGAAACGCGTGTATTAAATAAATTCAATGCACACAGACTGAAGTAGTTTAAGTCTTTGGTTCTTTTAATTGTGATGATTTTGGCTCACATTTAACAAAAACCCACCAATTCACTATCTCAACAAATTAGAATACAAAGACTTAAACTACTTCAGTCTGTGTGCATTGAATTTATTTAATACACGAGTTTCACAATTTGAGTTGAATTACTGAAATAAATGAACTTTTCCACGACATTCTAATTTATTGAGATGCACCTGTATATATATATATTTTGTTTTTCCTTTTTTCTTTTGTATAGTTTTTTTTAGTATTGCCATTTTTTTGGGGGGATTTTTGGTTTCGCCTGACAGCGGGCCTGCGAAGACCTATTTATGCTCCTATTCAATATGATGGCACAACTAGGGATGGGTACCAAAACCCGGTATTAAATGGGCCCCGGGGCTAAATTATGAAAGACCGGAGTATCGATAAGCTCTGACGTTAACGGTTCTGCTATCGGTACTGGAGAAATTAAGAAAATGCAAATACATTTATTATTGCTATATAGACTTTATCTTTCTTATCTTTAAATTATATCTCGCAAGAGTCGCTGTTTTTTTATGTGCAATAATATTAGAACATTCGTCTATGTTGCATTTTTGCTATTTGCAAATGAGAAGAGAGATCGTGCTCACGCGAAGAAGCTACAGAGTGCACAATAGGCTATGAAAGTCCTGTTTAATTGTGATGACAGAGGAGAGAACGCATGTTTACACTTTTACACAGACTGTGGCTGTGATATTAAGCTAATTTTATTGTTGATTCCGATTTTGGCTTCCAAGGATCATAAAAAGAAGATATGAGGTAAGCTATTAAAAATTTGCCGCGTCTAGCGCAACTTCTTTCCCTTCACAGCAGCACACATTAGTTCCTCCCTAAACCGCAAACTTCACGTCAGAAACAGCACAATCGGTAAATGTTATAAAATGCAATCTTTACTACATACCTTCATACAGTGAAAACTATGCAGTGTTATTTTATATTTTTATAAAGTTTTGTTGTTGTTGTTTTTTTTTTTCATTTGTATCTTTGTTTTATTGTATTTGTCAGTTGGTTTTACTTTGTTTCTTTGTTCATGTTCTTACTGTATTTATCTTATGTATATAAAACACTAAAAATGCCTGCGCACTGGTGGATTTACAAATTTTTTATATTAATTTCATATATA
>NW_015644168.1:2119625-2120981 GCF_001515625.1 Sinocyclocheilus rhinocerous
AATTTCATATATATATATATATATATATATATATATATATATATAATTCAAAAAGTACCAATAAGAATAATACCGGATCGATATATCGGTAAGAGTAGTAATACCGTTAAAACCTTAACGATACCCATCCCTAAGCACAACAAACATACTTTATGAATAAACATCAAATAAATACTGGCTAAAGTCAAGAGATCAAATTTACAATATAATGTGAATTAAGTGACTAATAGCCAGATATAAATAAGCAGTTAATATAAATTTAA
Organism: Sinocyclocheilus rhinocerous; assembly: GCF_001515625.1. NCBI lineage: Eukaryota > Metazoa > Chordata > Actinopteri > Cypriniformes > Cyprinidae > Sinocyclocheilus > Sinocyclocheilus rhinocerous. Next base: position 2,119,889 of record NW_015644168.1, read on the forward strand.
TAAGGGTATAATTAGAAGGCAGAGACTTTCGTTTTTCATTCAGTGCATAAAACTCACTGTTTCTGGGTCAGAATGACTCAAAATGGCCCTGACATGATGGTTCCTGTTCACTGTTCCTGATTTGTACTATTGTAAAAAAAAAAAAATACAGTGAAAGAACAGCAAGAACTCAAGAAAATACTGTAAATTCACAGTGTTTTACAGTGTACAGTCAGACAGGAAAATATAATGGCTATATAATGCTGTACGGTATACATGTACTGCTTTTTTTTTTCTAATGGTTTCTTGCAGTATGAGTGGGCTGTTTTATTTCCTGCCAGTGTCTTGGTAAGGATCATTCCTATGACATCTAAAATAAGACAATATGCCTGTTCATGTTTCTTAATGAGGTCTACTCAAAAAAAAAAAAAAAAAGAAAAAAAAAAAAAAGGCTATATAGACTTTATCTTTCTTATCTTTAAATTATATCTCGCAAGAGTCGCTGTTTTTTTATGTGCAATAATATTAGAACATTCGTCTATGTTGCATTTTTGCTATTTGCAAATGAGAAGAGAGATCGTGCTCACGCGAAGAAGCTACAGAGTGCACAATAGGCTATGAAAGTCCTGTTTAATTGTGATGACAGAGGAGAGAACGCATGTTTACACTTTTACACAGACTGTGGCTGTGATATTAAGCTAATTTTATTGTTGATTCCGATTTTGGCTTCCAAGGATCATAAAAAGAAGATATGAGGTAAGCTATTAAAAATTTGCCGCGTCTAGCGCAACTTCTTTCCCTTCACAGCAGCACACATTAGTTCCTCCCTAAACCGCAAACTTCACGTCAGAAACAGCACAATCGGTAAATGTTATAAAATGCAATCTTTACTACATACCTTCATACAGTGAAAACTATGCAGTGTTATTTTATTTATATTTTTAGTTTTGTTGTTGTTGTTTTTTTTTTTCATTTGTATCTTTGTTTTATTGTATTTGTCAGTTGGTTTTACTTTGTTTCTTTGTTCATGTTCTTACTGTATTTATCTTATGTATATAAAACACTAAAAATGCCTGCGCACTGGTGGATTTACAAATTTTTTATATTAATTTCA
>NW_015644168.1:2121002-2136131 GCF_001515625.1 Sinocyclocheilus rhinocerous
GGCCCTGACATGATGGTTCCTGTTCACTGTTCCTGATTTGTACTATTGTAAAAAAAAAAAAATACAGTGAAAGTACAGCAAGTACTCAAGAAAATACTGTAAATTCACAGTGTTTTACAGTGTACAGTCAGACAGGAAAATATAATGGCTATATAATGCTGTACGGTATACATGTACTGCTTTTTTTTTTCTAATGGTTTCTTGCAGTATGAGTGGGCTGTTTTATTTCCTGCCAGTGTCTTGGTAAGGATCATTCCTATGACATCTAAAATAAGACAATATGCCTGTTCATGTTTCTTAATGAGGTCTACTCAAAAAAAAAAAAAAGAAAGAAAAAAAAAAAAAGTCTTGTACAAAAAAAAGAGTCAAATATTGTCACCCCCGTGGGTGTATATAATCAATACTTTTTACCAAGCACGCTATTCCCACTCATGAACATTGGTTAGAGTCAAGAGGTCAAAATCATTGCAAAATAATGAGAGACTAATAGCCAGAAATAAGCCCCCAATTTCAGACTAAAAAACATTAGGTTTTCTGTAATTACGAAGGCCATAACCTCAGCGGTTGGACACTAATTACCTCAGGTTTGCTCATCATAATGGGGTCCACTCTTGAGTCTCTGACCTCAGTACTGCAGAGGTAATGAGGTCTTTGGTGTCAAAGTCTTAGTGTTCTTCAATGTGAGACTGCAGGCTTTGTTTTTCTGTCGGTATAGACACCCGGTATAGAGTGTACCCCAACTATTTGGACTCTTAGACCATGTCTACACTGGGCATAAACAGCTTGAAACTGTCTACCCAAGATGTTTCAAAGCGGCTATTGCAAATCCATTTGACCTTAAAAGTAGAGCAAGTACGTCATAAATAGAAGGGGCATCAGTTTACTGTTGTGACTCATTGCAACATGCAGTGCTGTGTCTTTATACAGTCCATGATTATAATAGGTTTACTGGTTTTCGTAGTGTCACGCTGATCACATCTGGTGTAGAAATGACCCAAAATGCATGAATGTCTTTGCATTAAACAATTGCATTAAACAACTGAATTGTTTCAACATTTTTTAAGAAAAAAGCATTTCACAAAAAGAAGTGTCCTAAAAGCTGGATGGATGGACGGACAAAAGGACAACATATGGATGAAATCTATGGATGGATGAATGGATGGAATGCCATACTGTATAGATGGATGGTTAGATGGATGGAACAACATATGGATGAAATATATGGATGGTTGGATGGATGGAACAACATATGGATGGATGGAACAACATGGACAAAAACTATAGTGACATGGCTATAGGTGGATGAATGAATGAATGAATGAATGAATGGATGAATGACATATGGATGGATGGATGGATGGATGGAACAACATATGGATGAAATCTATGGATAGATGAATGGATGGAACAACATATGGAAGGATGGCTGGTTAGATGGATGGAATGACATGGATGGATGAGTGGATGGATGGAATGACATATGGAGGGATGGGTGGATGGATGGAACGACATATGGAGGGATGGGTGGATGGATGGAACAACATATGGATGAAATCAATGGATGGATGGATGGATGGAATGACATATGGTTGACATACATGGATAGATAAATGGATGGAACAACATATGAATGAAATCTATGGATGGATTGGTGGATGGATGGATGGAACAACATATGGATGAAATCAATGGATGGTTGGATGGATGGACAAACATGGATGAAAACTATAGTGACATGGCTATAGGTGAATAAATGAATGAATGAATGAATGAATGACATATGGATGGATGGAACAACATATGGATGAAATCTATGGATAGATGAATGGATGGACAACATATGGATGGATGGCTGGTTAGATGGATGGAATGACATGGATAAGTGGATGGATGGAATGACATATGAAGGGATGGGTGGGATGGATGGAGCAACATATGAATGAAATCAATGGATGGATGGAATGACATATGGATGAAATCTATGGATAGACGAATGGAACAACATATGGACGGATGGATGGAATGACATGGATCAGGGGTAGGCAAGTTCGGTCCTAGAGAGCCGCAGTCCTGCAGAGTTCAGCTCCAACCCTGAAAAAAAAACTCACCTGCCTATAGCCTTAGTAATCCTGAAGACATTGATTAGCTTGTTCAGGTGTGTCTGATTAGGGTTGGAGCTGAACTCTGCAGGACTGCGGCTCTCTAGGACCGAACTTGCCTACCCCTGACATGGATGAATAAGTGGATGGATGGAACAACATATGAATGAAATCTATGGATGGATGGAACAACATATTGATGCAATCTATGGATGGATGAATGGAATGACATGGATGGATAGATGGATGGATGGGTGATGGAATGACATAGATGCACTGTAAAATCTAATTAGTAGGGCTTACTTAAAAAAAAAAGCATGCAGACCGATTGCCTTGAAAAAACTATGTAAAGCGAAATGGGAATAGTATGTTGTACTGACAAACAGGGTTTGAAATTAACTTTTTCACTCACCAGCCAATTTGGCTACTAAATTTTTAAGTTACCGGCCATTCATAATTTCTACTAGCCAAAAAAATTTAACAAATAAATTATGAAAAAAAGGCCGGAGGTAAGCCAACAGCTTGAGGCTGTCCACACTGAATGCGACAAAGTGACCATTGCAAATCATTTGTACTTTGTCAAACAGTAGGCCTACGTCATAAATAGAATGAGGCATCAGTTTAATGTCGGGGATTTGTCGTGCTGTGCTGCGCCACATCCAGTGTAGGCCGCATCACCGATTATAATAGGTTCTATAGTATTTTGTCGCATCTGGTGTAGACACGATGCGAGTCTTCAGGCATTTTTTGACTTTTCGTCATTGCTTCAATGCAAAGGAAACCAGTGTGCCCGCCACGCCATTATTTGTTGCGTAGTGACGGGTACAGGGCTGGACTGAGGTTAAAATTCGTCCCTGGACAAATCCAGCCTACCCGGCCCCCAAGTCCCCCTGTGAATGTTTTGCTGTGTTATAGGGCCCGCATTTGGCGGGTTGGCGGGTGTTAATTTCAAACCCTGCTGACAAATTCTTAGTATAGTTTACTTACACAAGAGTTCTTGTAACTAAAATCCTTTCCTTTCATTTAGCTTTACTCATGACTTAGTATAGCTACTCACTGACTCCCAGAGTGCATTGTGGCATGAACAAATTATGCAGTTGCTTTGTTTTACAGTTGTTGATTTTATTTGCCAATTTTATTTGTGACAGTAGTAGCACAACAAACAACATATGGATGGATGGATGGATGCAATGACATGGATGGATGAGTGGATGGATGGAACAACATATGGATGGATGAATGAAATGACATGGATGGATGGAACAATGGATGGATGGGTGATGGAATGACATAGATGGATGGGTGGATGAATGGAAGAACATATGGATGAAATATATGGATTGATGGATGGACAGACCATCCCTTTAAAGTCACCTCATTTTTTTTCCCACTACAACCTCATAGTGTTTTTACAGTATCTTGGACCAATTTACTAATAAGAAGTCAGTGGGGTTGATCATGGCAAACAGAAAGAAAAAGCATAATGTCCCTGCAATTATGCAAATAAGGATTATAGATGTCAAGCAAGACAGAATTTGGAGTATATTTATCAGATAACATAATTGGGCAAACAGTGTTGAGGAGTGAAGGTTTGTTTTGGGAGGTGGATTCCTGTTTGACTGAATGTGACAATTTCAGCTAGCTGCTAACTGATATTGCACCTTGGAATGAGAAATGCAACAGAAAACAGAGCATGTGTCAGTCACACACATTTGTATTTCTCTGTTAATTCCAGGGAATATAAGGAAACATTGTAAGTGAATACTTGTACCAAATTGTAGGATTTGGTCAAAGCCATTACAATTATACACTCTCAGAAAAAGGTACAAAATATGTCACAGGGGTGATACCTTTTCAAAAGGTACTAAAATTACCATTTAGGTACTAATATTTACTTTTTAGGTTCAATGTACTTTTAAGTTATGGATATACACTCTTAAGTAAGGATAAGTAAGGTACAAAGGTGTAGCTTTTTAAAGGTACAGTTACAAACTCCTGCAGACCCAATAGCAAGCTCACAATTTATCTAACACACATACTCAGTCTACACCTCAAATTTGCACATAATATACAGTACCTGTACATACAAAAACTGTCTATTGTAATATACCTGCACATACAACTGTCAATTTATATATTTTTATTCCTTATTTACTTGTTCTATTTTTTATTATCTGTGTTTTTGTTCTGTCACTGTCATTCTGTTACACTGTGGAAGCTTCTGTCACGAAAACAAATTCCTCGTATGTGTAAACATACCTGGCAATAAAGCTCATTCTGATTCTGATTCTGATTCACAATCATGACACCACACCCCATTTTTATAGCATCAAATAACTAATTTAAAACAAACTTATTAGTAAAACGAACACTTAGAACATACATCTGCATGAAAAGAACTAGCTAAATTGATGGAAACCATCTTTGGGAAAGAACAAAAAAAATCTTTGAAGTGTAATTTGAATTTTAGTTTGGCTTACATCTCATGCACTTACATGCAGAGGGCGGGGTTTCAGATGGCAATCAAAATGTTTTGTCTTTACTTATTTTAGAATGTGTGCAGCACACTTGGTTGCACAGCATATTCGTAAATTTGGTGTTGACTAACATGCTAATGCACATCAAAAGTACTTCATTATATTTTTACTGGAAAAATCGATCAATCAGTAGAATGAAGTTTAAAATATGAAGCAACATTTTGGTGGTGCACGGCAAAGATTGAAACTGATGCAATAAAAGTTTAATTTCTTTATATGAGAATGTGTTGCTTCATTTAGAACAAATCAGATGGCATACTGCTATATTCTGAGTGCCATATTGTACCTCCCAGCTATTCTGTTGAACTTCATTCATCTATATACTTCATGTGACTCTCGGTGGTCCTGTAACTCCATTGGTTATACACAAGAATAGCTCAGACACCGCATTAACAAATTCCAGTGAGAGCTTGATTTACATCATAATTAGACCAAATGAAATACAATCCCAGGGAAAAAGAACAACACTGCAGCAAACTGCTTAGAGTAGTGCATAATTAATAGCCATTGTGAACCAGCTCCTTTACTGAAGGTCAAAACTCAACACAAGCAATCTGAAACAGTTTCCTCAAGGGTTCCAATGAGCACACCATTATAGATCCAAAATGCACGGCAGAGAGATGCAGTATGTGTGTCATATTGACACTTAATGTCATTTACAACTGTTCTCTGGTGTTTTATAACCTGACAGATCTAAGACACATTGTGATCTACAGTAAAAGATGGCGGCTAACACAATGTGGAACAAATTCAAACTGGTTTTGCTTAGTATCTGACTTCTTATGCTGGCCAGCATAAGGTTCCTCTTTATCTGCATGTTTTTGCAAGTGCCTCCAGCCCTGTGCTCCTATCTTTTGAAGGTATTCATTTCAGGAAATAGAAATGTAAAATACAAAAGCTGGTAAAATGATTAAAGGACTCTCTAGATCAAACGTAGAATGACTAAAAGGATCCAGTCATATTCAAAAGCAATAAACAAATGCGCCTACCAAAACGTACCTTTGCCTGGCAGCTTGGGTATGTATTAATGACTCTACACCAGGGGTTTTCAAACTTTTTGGAGCCCTTACAGGGGAGAGGATTTTCCAAGGACCCCCTCATAATTATAACAGTGTTTAAAGTTTAAAGGCTAATGTTTAATGTGGGTAGGAGGAATGACCATAATATGATTGATTTATTGGTGCAAATGGTCCCCATTGTATATGTACTTTGTAATACCACAGCATATAATTAAATTTACCATATTTTCCGGAAAGTTGCACCAGGTCAGGGGAAAAAAACTAAAACAAAACACAACATAAGTTGCATCGGTGTGTAAGTCGCATTTTACTATTACTTATAGAAATAATTTAAATACTGAATAGGTCTAAGTAAAACGAATGTTAGGAAAAAAAAAAAAAAACATTATAAACACTAACATAAATTTTACTTCGCCTCACTCCAAATAGTTAAAATTTAGTGGCATTCATAACAGAACAAAACTAAATGCATACATATGTATAAAAAATAATAATTATGGTGCCGTTCATTACAAACAACATTCATTATTTGTCCATAGGCGCTGATCCCGTGGGTGCTCAGGAGCTCGAGCACCCACGGAAAAACAATGGTTTGCAGCTTTTATGACTTTATTCTCGCATTTATAGTTCATTTGAGGCAGTTTTTGGCATTATTTTAATGGCGAATGTCGAGAGTGCATTATTGTAATACGAGAGGGCACCAGCACAAATCTCTCTTGCAGAGGGCTTGATCTCCCATATAGTGATCATGGCTCTGCACTCCCTCAGATATTAAGTGTGCATCCTCAAACTTTGTCCTGTGTGTGTGCGAATAAGTGCTTTTTGTAAACAGGTATTTATTAAATAATTTTATTTAGTGAAGCGCAACCCTCATGCAAAGAATGTGTGTATTATTTGGTTGGTAATTGCATGCATAGGCGGAAATCCCGGGGGGGTCGGTGGGGACAAGACCCCCCCATCTGAGGGTACCCCCCCAAAAAAAAAAAATATACTTAAAATAATTGTGTAAGTAGTAAAACAACACAAATGCAAACAGGGCAAAAATGCGTTTTAAGTTTAGAAACATTTTGAGTCTCCCCCTCCCTTGCCTCACAGTGCTTTGGTCCAAATGCTTTCCTTTTTATATCACACACACAAGTCCGGTGAGAGAGAAGAAAGTCAATAGTTGTGGAACTCCAGTAAGTAAGGCTGTCAATTGGCTATTTAATTCACTTAAACATCGGATGAAGTGATTATTTTTTCTTTGCGAGTGCACAGGACACAGTTTGCGCGCGCACACGCATACTTTGAGTGAGAGGAGAGACACGATTTAAGTGCGCGCACTCTCTCTGGGCAAGAGTAGCGTGTATCTTGCATTATATTAATGTGCTTTCGTGCTACAATAATGCTCTCTCGACATTTGTCATTAAAATAACGCCATCGTCTCCCTGCTGCACTAATAGTAGTAAGGTTTCCTCTATTTATACATATCCTTACAAGTACAATTTTAGCTGTATTATTTGTGTCCCCTTCAAAAACTGCTCTTGAGAAATTTTATGTTTATTGTCCCCCCCTACTGTTAGACGAAATGTATGCCCCTGATTGCATGCATTTAACTTCGCAATATAAATTTTGGGTAGTGAATTCATCAAACACACCATCGAACGGAGTAGCCTTTAGACTAGGCCTACTCTAGAAAAAAAAACTAACACCCAGTATAATTAATTACTGAGTAACGATAATTTTTAAATATGTTAAGCATTTGTTGCGTATGTGTATGATAACTAAGCCCAGTTATAATTTACTAGTAGAAACAGTGGTGAAAATGTTTTATAAAAAAAAATAAAAAATACTATTTTTTTGCACCCACCGACAGAAAAATAAATCGGCGCCTATGGCTATGTCCATAACAAACTAAACGTACTGGTAACACTTTAGAATAATGGTCCGTTGTTAACAAGTAACTATGCAGGAAGTAATAGGTAGTACTACATTAACACTTAACTTAATACTATTAACTAAAAGAGGAGCGAGATTAACTAAGCAGTAAGTAGTAGCAAATTTAGGACAAAGGTAGTTCCTTATTAGATATTTGATAATTACTAAAAAAATATATATCCTCATTGAGAACTACTTGCGAACTATGACCAATTAATTATTATCAGGTATTAACTGGTCATAGTTCACAAGTAGTTCTCAATGAGGATATTTTTATTTAATAATGATCAAATATCTAATAAGGAACTACCTTTGTCCTAAATTTGCTACTACTTACTGCTTAGTTCATCTCACTTCTCTATTAGTTAATAGTATTAAGTTAAGTGTCAATGTAGTACTACATATTACTTCCTGCACAGTTACTTGTTAACAACGGACCATTATTCTAAAGTGTTACCAACTTACTTACTAAAACTGAACCTTAATCGCGTATTGGGCTCTATTAGACTATTATTATGTAAAACAAAGGCTTTGTACTTCTCTCGTGTCTGAATATCTACTAACAGCATCCTTCACATATGCACATATGCACCACAGAATGGCGATGTTCACGCTGACCGGCAAAACCTACATATTGTACAACAGACAAGTTAAATTGAATCACCAAATACCTTTTGTATGTTTAGTTGTCTCAATTAGTTTGCTGATGATGAGGCTGCGATGTCAAGTTGCAATGCTAGAACTGATATGTTGTGTGCACGGGAGGTGCCAGCGAGAAAAAATTGGATTCCCCATATCAGCGGAAAAATGTGATATCCGTCAGATAAGAGCAAGACATCATTCAAAACGGTCTATTTTTATTTGTGTACCTTCAAAATGACAGTGAAACATTGTGCTTTTGTAAAATAAAGAAAACAAACAAAATGCGCTTGCCGTCTTGGTCTCTGTGAACTTCTTACTAAAATGAAGAAAAACTCAGCGATACTTTCTATTTGTCAAACAGACATGAGACATATATTTAGCTATATAAACCTTGAAGTGCCCACTTTTAAGTGTTTACGCTTTGCTTATTTGACATTAATGCAACCCCAGTTTGAAAACCCCTGATCTACACTGACATTTTAAACTTTGTGCATCAAGACTAAGGCTGATGGGGCAACTTTTTGAGCAATTTTGTCGGGTAACTTTTTCTGAGCAATGTTGCTTGGGCACTTTCCCATTAAGAATGGGTAACAAATTTCTATCTGGATATTTTAGATCGGTCGTGGGCTCTGTGTCTCACCTGGTTGGCCATTGAGGCAACATTTCCCAAAGTTGCCCGGCAACATTGCTAAAAAAGTTGCCCCGTGTATCATCAGCCTAAGGGACTTCAGATGGTGCAGATGAACTGTATTTTTTTGATAAACTGGGATTGCCCACTCAGTTTTCTTAACAAATTTATTTATTTAAATGGTTAATGGATAATTAATTGGAGGAGCATGAGCGCACCGTCTGCAGAGCGCATAAAGTTGTGTTTGATTTGAGCAGGTCAATCAGCATCTGACTTGAAGCAGTGTAGCTAGCCTATCAGTAGGCTAACGCAAGAGCGATTCGCGAGCAGACGCGGGTTACGGTCATCGCAGTTTCTCCAGCGCGGCTGGCTGCACAAGATTTGATGATGACAGCTAATTCACGATTTACCAGACTCACTCACTGTATTTCATCCCATGCTTTAATAGGGTTACAAACTTTTTTCATGTTATATTAATGCTATAGTGTATCGTGTCATGTTTATCAAATTAAAACCGAAAAAAGTAAATGTACACACAAAAGATTGTTCTACAAAGTTCTACATTGTTCCAGGGCCGGTGTCAAGGAGGGGCATTCGTGGGCCGTGCCCCCCTTTCCATCCTCTCCTCTCCTTGCTGAATGTGTTCGAAAGTCAAAGTGCAATCGTAAAAAAAATAGTGTGCATACGAAAGCCATTGGTATGTCTCGCAATCTCAGATTTCATTACATAACGACCCCCCCCCCACCGATTGAGGTGCCCTCGTGCCAGCCATGGTACTAACATGCACCTCTAGATCAAGGTACAAATTTGTCCCTTTAAGGGTACTGTCCCCAGAGGTGGGTAATAACGAAGTACATTTACTCCGTTACATTTACTTGAGTAAATGTTTGGAAAAATTTTACTTTTAAGAGTAGATTTAAAGATGGGTACTTTTACTTTTTTCAATTTGTATGCTATGTTAAGAAACACGTAGTTTATTCCAAGCACACTGTCTCTTTTATCTGGGGCATGGACGATGCCCTATTCGCGAATGAACCACATTTTGAGTCGATTCTGTTCAAGGCCTTGAACAAACAAGCCTGAAATGGTTCGCGAATCACTTTGGATGATTCGTTCAGTTCCTTGCACGTACTGAATTGTCTGAATCGGTTTCTCATTCATTCCGGGTAATTTGAGAACACGGAGAACATAAAGATCTACAGTCAATTGAAGCCAAATCTGCAAATTCTACAGTCGGCCTGCACTGAGGATGTTTATTAGCTGAACACCACATGCGCTGTATGTGATTGATTCCACAGGTATACATTCAATTTCATTCAAGTAATTTTGTAGTAGCGGTAAGCTAGGTCGACTGTCAAGTGAAATGTGTAGAGTGAAATTAATAGTAGATTTATAGTAGATTTGCTTAATTACATTGCATCAAATCCTTTTTGGAGCACGGTCTGCAGCATTGTAGCATTATAACCAATCACACATGTTTCTGTTGAGCTTATGAATGCAATATCCAATCAGAGGCGTTTTGATTCGTCACCTCAAAGAACTCCAGAGTTGTGTGCCTCATTGACTGAATTCTGATGTATATGCATTCACAAATTCTTTAACAAACTGCCATTGCATGGCATTTCAGCTTCAACCTTAAATGTTATATGAGCTAAGGTAGTTATACAATTGCCCTCAAGTAAGAAATGAAGAAATGCCCCTGTGGAAATCAGTTAATTTATGATGCTGATTTATATATACAGTGGTGGCCAAAATTATTAGAACACTAGTATTTTCCCCAGCAAAAAAAAAAAAAAAGGTTTTAAGTCAGTTATTTGTATTTTTTGTTGTAGTGTGTCTGTAGTAAATATCAGTTTACATTTACAAACATTCATTTTGCCATTAATTGTAATAATCCAGTGAGATTTTTTATAACTCGTAGTGCTTTGAGGTGGTAATAAACTGTGATGTTTGTAGATTCAGTGAGATCTATTTAAAGTGATTTTACAGTTATATAGTGATGGAGAGTGCTATCATATCAGAGTCATGCACAGTGATGTCATAACACAATAATTCAATTTGATATAATGTATTCAGAGTGACAAGTATTGATAATATAATATTACATGATATAGTGATATAATACATTGTTCAGAAGCATTGCAATTAATTAACTCTCTCACACACACTTATTAAATATTTTATTTTTAATTAGAAAACTGAATGGGCTGAGTGTCTTTTTAGAAATGTGCACACAGCATGGTCAGATACATCTTGTTTACACTCTGTATTGATTTATTCCTTGCTGCATGGACAAAGTGTTTCTTGCTGTATTTATCATGTAACTTAATAATGTGAAATTCTGTGACCTTAGAGATATTTTTGTGCTATGGTAAGAAACATTTCTGTGACATTTGATATTTCCTTGAAAACCACGTCGCACTCCAACCAGTCTTATCTACAAAATTCCCTCTGTCCCTCAGATCTGTCAGGCGGTGCAGACAGCAGTTTAGCTGTGGCTCCCCTTTGACAGATTATGGAGTTGATAAACCGATGAAGACTCCAAATACTCTGCGCAATACAAGTGCAAGCAAATCTCAGACCGCTTACAATGAGCAGCTAGTGAAAACTTAGCACGTTTCTGCTGTAGAAGACAAAAATCTGCAGATGAGCTAAGCATTTGCCATGCTATTTTAACCCCTAAACTATATTTTATAGGTACTTGTCCCTCACCTGAAACCGTAAACATCATGGGAAATATACATATAAGCGTCATGTATTGTTATGCTATAAAGATTATACACACTTTCATGTATTGCTTAATAAAGAGTGCAATATTTCCATTAGCAGGGCAATTCAGTATCCACTCCTCAGCACATAGAAAAGGATCAATTATCTGAAATGCACAATTTTATGGTTCACTCGGAGGAGCAATCCAAGCTATTTTTTGGACAGATTTCATTCTCTTCTCTTTCCCCCACTCTCTCTTTCGCTCTTCTAGCCTATCGCATAAATGCCCACTACAGAACCCTGCTGAGCTCCATTTTCAAAATCATTTATCTTTCATGCACACTTTCAGCTTCTGTCAATCTTCCCGAATGCAACATTTTTCTTCCAGTGTAAACTAAATATACTCCTTCTCCAACTAGTTTTTGTCTACCCCATCCTTAAGCTTTTAAAGTTGTTTCTTTATTGTGCTCTTTTAGCTTGTGGTCCAATTGCTATCAGCTTTGCTGGAGAACCTTTTGAAATCTTAATTTCAATTTCAGTTAATCTTCAATTAACTCAAAAGCTGTTTCATGGACAGGAATGGGCTATTCCTTTGTTATTTCTACATCAATTAAGCAGTTAAAAGTTCTGGATTTGATTCTAAGTGTGCCATTTGCATTTGGAAGCCCTTGCTCTGAATCCACATCATGTGGTCAAAGGAGCTCTCCATGCAAGTGAAACAGACAATTGTTAGGCTTCAAAATCAAAACAAATCCATCACAGAGATAGCAGGAACATTAGGAGTGGCCATATCAACAGTTTGTTACATTCTGAGAAAAAAAAGTGTGGACTTGTGAGCTCATCAAAGTGAAAAGGCCTGGACATCCACGAAAGGACAACAGTGGTGGATGACCGAAGGATCCTCTCCATGGTAAAGAAAAAACCTTTCACAACATCCAGCCAAGTGAAGAACACTCTCTAGGAGGTAGACGTGTCACTGTCAAAGTCTACAGTAGATTTCACGAGAGCAAATATGTAGGGTTCACCACAAGGTGCAAACAAGGCAAGATTAGACTTTGCCAAAAATAATCTAAAAAAGCCAGACCACTTCTGGAAAAGCATTCTTTGGACGGCTGAAATTAAGATCAACTTGTACCAGAATGACGGGAAGAAACATGGTGGAGCAGTGTGATGGCATGAGCATGCATGGCTTCCAGTGGCACTGGGTTACTGGTGTTTATTGATGACGTGACAGAAGACAGAAGCAGCCGGATTAATTCTGAAGTGTATAAGGATATACTGTCTGCCCAGATTCAGTCAAATGCAGCAAAGTTGATTGGACGGCGCGTCATACAAATGGACAATGACCCAAAACATACAGCAAAAACAATCCAGGAGTTTTTGAAGGTAAACAAGTTGAATATTCTGTCAAGTCAGTCACCTGATTCCCAGGAGTTTTTGAAGGTAAAAAGTGGAATATTCTGCAATGGCCAAGTCAATCTCCTGATCTCAACCCGATTGAGCATGCATTTCACTTGCTGAAGACAAAACTAAAGGCAGAAAGACCAACAAACAAACAATAACTGAAGTCAGCTGCAGTAAAGGTCTGGAAAAGCATCACAAAGGAGGAAACTCAGTCTCTGGTGATGTCCATGAGTTCCAGACTTAAAGCAGTCAATGCCCGCTAAGGATTGTCAACAAAATATTAAAAAAGAGCATTTTATGTATTATTATATTTATTTGTCCAAATACATTTGAGCCTCTAAAAATGGGGTGGGGGCTGTTTATAAAAATGGCTGTAATTCCTAGCGGGTTTTTTTTCTACCCCTTGAATTAAAGCTTAAAATCTGCACTTCAATTTAATATTGATTGTTTCATTTTATTTCTATTCTGGTGGCATACAGAGGTGAAATTATGAAAACTGTGTAAGTGTCCAAATATATATGGACCTGGGAGTATATGTCTGGTATTATATATAGGCCAACTGTTCATTTTTCCTAAGAGACCAGATCCATTGACCGGAAAGACAGTGAAGGAACGATAGAACAAAATAATATATCTGCCCTCAGGCTCTGTTTCCATGGAAATAAAGATTAGACGTATACATCAAAGAGGGCAGGAAATGGACCTAACAATTTCAACCATCCTCTTTTTCTCAGCCTTGTTCTAAACGACAAATTGCTATGAATGCTTTTTAAATGGGCAAATCCACTTTTCTACACTGTAACTAGCAATTCAGTGTCCCGAGGTCTTATTAAGCCATTCTGCATCTACCTCAGAGCTCCATTAAATGCATAAAGGTACATTTAAGCATTGGTTTTCCCAGAATCCATTAAGAGTATGTGCTATATAAGGGATAATGAGGTCCGTCCCGAGGTCTTATTAAGCCATTCTGCATCTACCTCAGAGCTCCATTAAATGCGTAAAGGTACATTTAAGCATTGGTTTTCCGAGAATCCATTAAGAGTATGTGCTATATAAGGGATAATGAGGTCCGTCCATTCCTGGGCTGTGTTTAATAGAGTCTGGTGTCAAAGCCGCGTCACTGACAGGGCCAGTGAAATGAAAAAAAAATGAAAGTAAGTGATGCTCTGAAAAACCTTGACAGATCAGATCAAAGTCATCGGATATAGGAAGCTGCGAGCAATGATTGTTAGTTTGGAGGGGGCTACAAGGAACACATGGTCACCCCCACCCACAACAACCTTCTGCACATTCACGCAGCCTCATTAATTCTCTCATTCTCCATGCGGACTGGAAACGTTTTATCTTTTTTTGTGTGTTTGTGTGTTAGTTATGAGCTTTACATATAGTTACAATTAAAGTGTGTAAGTTGCACAATACATTACACCAGTGGTTGCCAACTGGTGAGCCACAACCCGAGAGCTCATTCTGATCTGATCAGAACTAGTCTGGTTCAGAGAAACATCAGAGAAAAAATATTACCAAATGCAATGGATGTGCTTCTCCATTACTGAGGTCGATGCATAGCCAACGATACAATACATTACAGATATATATGAAACAGCTACTGATGCGATACGATTTACCCCTATTACCTAGTGCGATGCTATTTCGAAACAGTTGAAACAGTTTAGAAATTAGAAATCAATACATATAAAATATTGGTCACAAATTATGTCACTTTCTATATAATAAAAGTATAGCGTATCTACTAATAATTATATATAAATAAATTGGGTTATACCAAATATGTTCGAAATTATGCAATGTGATACAAATGCCAACTTGCATTCGATGCAGTTTTATAAATCGATGCATCGCATCCTTAACTTTTATGCCGATGCACCGATGCAAATCTGTGAATCTTATCATCCTACTAAATGCAAATAAAAAATGCAACAAAATGCACATTCTGAATAGTTAGAGCAGCAAAATAATAATATAGCTTAAATAGAAAGGAGAGAAAGTAGTTCATTATTTTGATGCAAAATCATCTTTCACTTGGTAGATTTTAGCCGAAGTAGACAGGGGCCAACGTGGACAGGTTGCGTGACATGCACTTATCCTCAAAAACCATTAGGCTACTATAAAAGTTAAAGGAACACTCCACTATTTTTGAAAATAGGCTAATTTTC
>NW_015644169.1:0-652 GCF_001515625.1 Sinocyclocheilus rhinocerous
CACGCCAAATAGAAACAAAAAACCGTGCTATTGATACGCATTTTAATGAGACTGGGCTCCGCAATCGTGTGTTATGTCTTCACATCAGTCCACATTTTTACTGTGAACACGGGCTAAAGGCTGTTGCTTGAAGCGCTCTGTTTTGGTAATCTATCATCCTCGCGGATAGACTGAGTTGTTTACATGTATGAAAATGACAATTGCAGCACTGTGTTTGCTGGCAGCTGTGACTGAACTGTCCTCTGACAGTCATGTGCTAAAGCAGACGCACAGTAGCCTATGTGCGTGGGAACGTAACGAAGCCTGTATGCTAATGAGGGTCAGAGTAATCAGCCTGTCAAAATCACAAGATAAAAGATTAGGAACGCTATACACGATTAAATAACGGGTGGCTCTGATATCATGACTGTTATGTATATGTTTCTTAAGTTATCTGATCCTTATCAGAGGAAGCACATTCTACTGAATTAAATCAGTCACACGCTGGTTAACATTTTACCAACAGCGTCTTTACTTCTATCTGTAGCCGGGGAAAACTGACGGGCTTCTCTGAACCCAAGCGCTGCAGGAGGAGACAGACACAAGAGGGTCTAACTGCAGCCTTGCGCTTGCACTCTCAGACACTTGCGCTTCCGCTAGCAACGTCACTTGC
>NW_015644170.1:0-184 GCF_001515625.1 Sinocyclocheilus rhinocerous
TAGGTTAAAAGTTCTCCGCAAAATATCCTGCAGTTTTTTGTCACAGTCCATAAATGTATATAACTGTGAATTGAAAAAAAAAAATGGAAATCTTATGCTACTGGTTTTGCTTGTTACTATTTTCATTTTAACAATGCAAAATATCTCTCAAACTGACATTTATACATGTACCTAAATATTTGAG
>NW_015644170.1:202-527 GCF_001515625.1 Sinocyclocheilus rhinocerous
TCAAACTGACATACATGTACCTAAATATTTGAGACCAGTATTGGTGCATTAGTATGTAAATGCAGACCATGAAATGTGGAAAACTCATAGAAACTTCACAACTTCTCAACTTCACAGAATGTCACCAAGCAGAATTAATGAATGCTACACATAAAATTTAACAAAACTGTGATGTTTTATACGTGAACATTTTCAGTAGGCACTGTGTAATCACAGAAAGATTAAATAAGTAATACAATTTGGCCCATGTTGGCTGAAATTACTCAAAATTGCTACCCCACCCACTTTAATTTTCAATAATGCCAAAAATGGACAACACTACAAT
>NW_015644171.1:0-183 GCF_001515625.1 Sinocyclocheilus rhinocerous
AATTAACCCAATTTATTGAGACAAACAACACATTTTTTTTGTTTTTGTTTTAACAATCAAACACAAAAAATAAAAATTTAACATCTCATTTCTAATGTTTTATATGCAGATTAAATAGGTTTTAAGGAAACTTTTGTCTTGTCTCCCGAGGCCACAGGAGGGCGCAATGAGCAAAATAATGCA
>NW_015644171.1:216-731 GCF_001515625.1 Sinocyclocheilus rhinocerous
CATTAAATTGCCAACGCAAAGGAAATAACTGTCTATAAAAAAACGTGCATTATGTCTAAATTAACTCATATAAATCAAATATAATTTCGTAAATTGCATAAACAATTATGAACAAAACAGCATCATGCATTTATGCATTGCTTAATCCAAAGAGCCGAAGAGCCGATTACATTTAAAAACATATGAGACGCAGTGAAAAGGAATAAACCTCCACAAATTCGTGACGTGTTTTAAGTTTAAACTGTTTTAACGTTGCATGGCTTTCTATACATCTCTTAGCTACGTCCGAATCCAAATTCTGCTTCACTTCCTATCTCCGGAGGTACCTTCTTCTGATCAAATTTTGAAGGCAGCATAGATGTATCCTTCGCTGCCTTTGATATCCCACAATCCTGTGCGTTCCATTCCGTGACGGTTGAGATAAAAAAATAAAGATGGCGTCTGAAAGTTGCGTTTGGTGGTCAGTTTGTGTTTAAATGTATGTTTATGACTAACTTTTTGCACTTTTGATGTTA
>NW_015644171.1:829-1630 GCF_001515625.1 Sinocyclocheilus rhinocerous
ATTCGGTAATGCGATATATCACGATAATGAACATGCACGATATTGTTATCGTGGGCACTTAAAAATACTGTGAATAATTAATTATTACAAATTATTCAGAATTTTAAATGCATTTTAAGAATACTTTTTCCATCAACTGGTCACAATGCACAAC
The DNA here is from genome assembly GCF_001515625.1 of Sinocyclocheilus rhinocerous. Taxonomy (NCBI): domain Eukaryota; kingdom Metazoa; phylum Chordata; class Actinopteri; order Cypriniformes; family Cyprinidae; genus Sinocyclocheilus; species Sinocyclocheilus rhinocerous. Next base: position 984 of record NW_015644171.1, read on the forward strand.
ACCGCTGTATGCTGTAAGAGCATGTGCTCTTTGATGTAAACAAGCACAGATGAGAAGCGCATGGACAAGTGAAAGAGATGCTCTGGATGAAAGCACACATTCACTCTCTGACAGCAGATGGCGCTAAACAGCAGAAATGCAGCTGCGCTACTTTCTGTTTCTGAAACGTGTTTAAATTATTTAAACAGCCATTCAGATTTTTGTATTCGCTATGGGGTTCATCACAGCGCCAAATACTTAAATATTTAGACATAATAGGCTATTTATTTTAAATATTTTTACATTTTAATCTGGATTACAACATGCCCTAGATATTGTCTGAAAATGTTTTGATTCTTTATTGTTCAGTCACACTTTACATTAAAGGTCTCTGCACACTGAGTCCGAAATTTTCATATGCGTTTTTTTGTATTCGAAATCCTAAAAATTCGTCACGCACAGAAACCTTGCACACTGAGTCCGATGCGTATTAATTAATTAATTGCGAAAAAATTCGCAAAACGGCACTAAATAGAGTCTTCAAGCAGTGATGATGATTTTGTTGTCTTCTCACTTAAAAAGAGAAAAGGATAGGAAATATTAGGTCCATCCAATCCTGAGATATAGAGAGGACGGAGAGCTCCCCTCAGGAGCAGTGGGATTATCAC
>NW_015644172.1:0-573 GCF_001515625.1 Sinocyclocheilus rhinocerous
TTCAGAAACTTTTTTTGTTATGCTGGTTGAAAGTCTCTTCACATCTCGATAGCAAGCATTAAGTTAAGTGGTCTAAATGTATTTATATATTCTGTGGAAGATGTAGGACCAAGAAATGTTTGTCCAATCAAAACGTTCGGTCCGAGCGTTTTAATTGGCTTTCCTACCTGCCTGTCAACGCATGTATTAGCATACCTCTGCACACCGGGTTCGCGCAGAGAGGATACGTCATCAGCGCGTTCACGCACGCTGTGCAGACAGAGCGAGAATGCCAGACAAACATCAACAACCCGATCTTCCTTCCTGGTATTGTAGTACTTTTAAAGTTTTCTCACCGGTGAGTGACACATGATGTAGGCAGCCCAGCGGTTCCCAATTCCTGTCCTCGCGCATGTATTTTGCATGTCTCGCTTAGTTAACACACCCGATTCAGATAACCAGCTCGTTAGAAGTGAGCTACGTGCATCAACTGTGTTCCGATCGATATGATAACACAGTGTTCATTGCTCCCTACTCCATGAGCAGGGAAAATCCGTTGAAGTTTATTTAACTTCGGAACATGGGCTGGAATTG
>NW_015644173.1:0-474 GCF_001515625.1 Sinocyclocheilus rhinocerous
TTCAGCCGATCTCCGGGTCTGGCGGTAGCACTTTTAGCTGTTGCTGAGCATAGAACATTGAATCTGATTAGACCGTTAGCATCTCGTTCAACTTTTCATTTTCCGTCGGTCTTAGTACACGATGTAACTACAGAAGAGTCAAGTTTTAAATAGGAAAAATATCGAAATATTTGGTCATATTTGAGCGAGATGCTAACGGTCTAATCAGATTCAATGATCTATGCTAAGCTACAGCTAAAAGTGCTACTGCCAGACCCGGAGATCGGCTGAATGGATTCCAAAATGGTAAAACTCAACTTTTTAACTCTAGAGGAGTTGGAAAATGAGCCTATTTTCAAAAATAGTGGAGTATTCCTTTAAGTGAGCCTAAAGTTGCAGCTCAATAATCAAAAACATAAATCAAAATATAATTTCTGTAAAAAAATTAATCAAAAAATGCAGTCATTAAACCTGCAGCTCAACAAGGTTTTTGGA
>NW_015644174.1:0-569 GCF_001515625.1 Sinocyclocheilus rhinocerous
GGCTGATTCCAGGTCCTTGTGAGAACATTTTAATGTTCGTTGTTTCCACATGTACTTTTTAGACGGTCCCTAGCTGGCCTGAGCACTAGCTCGCCGCTGCTAAAGACTTTATGTGTTTCAACATATAGAGGACGATTAAAACAAATAAACTGCGATGTGTGTCCAGTTCTACGTTCTAATGCTTTTCAGATAAACCATTTTTTATTCGTGAACTTATAAATGCATGAGGTAGCAAGGGGGGCCTTTTACGCCACACACAGTACTGATACAAATACTTCAGCTAAAATAATGTTTCTTTAATAATGTCTCAGTTAATACTTTAGCAAGGTTTTTCTGCTTATTTTGATAACCCTAACCCTATTTTGTAAATATACTGTCATTAAAATATGTTAATATAAAAATATATTTTACAATACAGAAACAAAATCATTTTAAAAAGTAACGATTCTGAAAGCACTGAAGGAAACACTATAATAATTGTATATGGATTTACAGTAGTAACAACTAATGATATTTTATTAGTATATTTTATACCACTTCATATAGTTAATCAATTTCACACGAAGAGG
>NW_015644175.1:0-495 GCF_001515625.1 Sinocyclocheilus rhinocerous
AAAAAATAAAAATTGCGACTTTATCTCACAATTCTGATTTTTTTTCTTCTCAGAATTGTGTGATATAAACTCGCTATTGCGAGTTAAAAAAAATCATAATTGTGAGATATAAACTCGCAATTCTGAGAAATAAAGTCAGAATTGCATGATATAAACTCACAATTCTGACTTTTTTTTCTCAGAAATGCGTGATATAAACTCGCAATTGCGTGTTATAAGAATTGCGAGGGAAAAAAGTCAGAATTGCAAGATATAAACTCGCAATTGCGCAGAAAAAAAAGTCAGAATTCTGTATCTCGCAATTCTGAATTTCTAACTCGCAATTGTGAGTTTATATCACGCAGTTCTGACTGATTGTGAGATAAAAAGTCGCAATAACCTTTTATTTTTTTATTCAGTGGCGGAAACTGGGTTTTATGAAGTGACTCATAGGTTCGTTCAGCCCTTGTGGTTGTCATTCTAGTCCATACTTAGTAGGCCTTTTTAATGCCACTG
>NW_015644176.1:0-570 GCF_001515625.1 Sinocyclocheilus rhinocerous
CATACATTTTTGGTACAGCAGGGGGAGGAAACATACAATTGCTTTTTTTATATATATATATGTATAACTGGTTTACTGAACAATTTATGTCTCTGCCTTTAAATAAACTCAATTATAATTACAATTTTCTTAAGGATAAAACATTTTTTAGATATAACCAACACTAAAAAAAATGTATGCAAACATATAAACTGCACATTTGCACATTGCAATTTGCCTGCGGAAAGGTAATGCTGTTTTATTGGCATTTTTCCGCGGTTGCAAAACTGATTAGGATTACATGACATGAGCGAGTTTATTTCGCATTATAACCGGTTGTAACTAGTAGAAAGGATAATTAAAGGGAAGGGATGATGATATTTGGCTCACTCTGGGTTGGGTTATAGCACTGTTTAAGTTCAGGTCTGGCTAAAAAGATGTGGACTAGTTTTGGACCGGCAAACACGAACTAATCTGGGCCACACTTTAGCTGTTGATATGATCCAGAACTGTTAGATGAAAAACACAAGGCAGGATGAACACATTGCTATTGTGCACATACACAGAAACTGTGAAGCATGGACCCTTTCA
>NW_015644176.1:628-939 GCF_001515625.1 Sinocyclocheilus rhinocerous
GCTCATTTTGTATGTAAGCTATAGACAAGCGCAAAGTGTGTGCTAAATGCAAATGTAATTGGTCACATTTACAAAATCAGGCGATTATGTTCGCCCATCTATGTAAATGTGTCTTTATGTAAAGAGACAAAAGAATGAGGTTATCAGTTTGATTGTGTATCTTTGCAAAGACACTGATGAATGCACCAGAAAACAAACTTGAGCTTTTGGTTTTATTTCTCATCAAACACGAATCATAAGGAATTCCAATTATATATATTTTTTTCTTTTTAAATATAGCGCCTTTCAAGAACCCAAGGATGCTTTACAAA
>NW_015644177.1:0-547 GCF_001515625.1 Sinocyclocheilus rhinocerous
ACCACCAGCCTACTGTTGTAAAATGTTGAGAGATTAAAAATAAAAAAATAAAATATTGGAATCATCACTATTTCCTCTCGGTACTACGAGTTCTTCCTCCCTGCAAAATAATTCAACACAAAAGCATTTACTGAGCTCTCATGATTGCAGATCAAGTCAAGTCACCTTTATTTCGATAGCACTTTATACAATACAGGTTGTGTCAAAGCAGCTTTAGAGTGTTAAACAGGAAAAACCTGTGCTGATAATGCAAGAGGATAAAATATAGAGTCAGTTTTCCAGTTAAGGTCATTCATTGTTGATTCAGTGATGTAATCGTCCAGCTCAGCTCAGTTCAAATAGTGTCTGTGCAAGCAAGTCAACAATCCTGCCAGAAATTAAGTGTACCCAACTAAGCAAGACAAAGGTGACAGTGGCAAGGAACCAAACTCCATTGGTGACAGAAATGGAGGGAGAACAAAAAACACTTGTGAGAGAGCAGGCTCAGTCGGGGGTCAGTTCACCTCTGGCCAGAATTTAGATTGTGTGAGGCTTAAAAAACTCACCA
>NW_015644178.1:0-1025 GCF_001515625.1 Sinocyclocheilus rhinocerous
CGTCCATAGTGTTCGGTTCCAAACAGAGGATGTTTGTTTGATCAGTCTGACTGGACACGACAGCATCAACTCAATCAGCGGTGTTAGTTTGTGATGGGACTCAAAGTCAGTGAGGGTGCGTTTATGTTTGCTGGTGCACCTTCCAGCTGGTGGCTGCGGCCGGCGTAACCCTTATCAGAATGTGACTTATGTAGGCGTGTGATAAGCTTTAGCAGGTCATCTGACAGCCAAAGGCATAGAGCGTCACTGACATGCCTTCCCTGACAGCCAAAGGCGTAGAGCGTCACTGACATGCCTTCCTCAAACTCCCAGCTGATTCACACAATCCAGAGCATGGAAATAACAGCAGGTCACGTCCAGCTGCCTGTGTGGCAGAGCAGTAAAATCTGTCCAAAGTCCAGCCGTCTTCTGAGGTTAATGATTGGAGAACTGGACGTGCCTGTGTTTGCATGGATTTGCGTATGAAAGTCAAACTCAGAGAGGCGCAGCAGACACTGTACACCGCCGCACTCTGTCTGCTCTTGCATAATTTAAGCGCGCTGGTGTTGCGTTGCAGACAGGGCATCGTGTTCTCCTTCAAAGACGTGCGTGACCCATTCGTCCAAATATCTGCTCCTATTTCTGACACACTACTTCCCAAACCAAAACAACATAGTGGTATGTCAGCATATGCTCCAGGACCAGGAGGCACACCTCTTGTACAAAACCTAGCAAGATTTTTAGCAAGAAATTTGCAAACTATCACTCATAAAAAAACAAATTGATCTGCTGATTATAGTTATCATACAGTTAATGGCAGCAGGAGAAATGCATTGCACCAAGTTTCTGTCAGTTAATGGAGGAGAAATGCATTGCACCAAGTTTCTGTCCACACTGCACATAAAATGTGACTCAATCACCGTTGAACTGAAGAGATTTGAGATTTAACACAGAGTTAACAGATTTCAGGTGATGGATTTGTTTCAAACACACAGCTTTTGTCCTCACAAGACATTAACTGATGGACTGGAGTGGTGTGGATTATT
>NW_015644179.1:0-363 GCF_001515625.1 Sinocyclocheilus rhinocerous
CATAAACAAACTGTGTAAAGTGTATTTAACAGTTAAATAAGTGAAGTAGCCTACTGTGATCTGCTCACCTCTCCTCAGAAGACTGACCGCGAGGCGGGATCAACGGCAGATCATCAAAAAACCGCCAAATTATATTTTAAACGTCTATAAAACAACACATTAAACAAAAACAAGGGTTACTGACATAGAGTAACATTTGAATTCATTTAGGTATATTTAACACTATTTGCTTGTTCTGTGTTTGATGGGAAATAAAACCAAAAGCTGTAGATATGTTTGTGGTGTATTCATTAGTGTTTATACAAATATACGCGATCACGATAAACTGACGCGACAGACGGTGATTAACATTATTCTTTTGTC
>NW_015644179.1:667-819 GCF_001515625.1 Sinocyclocheilus rhinocerous
TTTAATTGACCCTCTAACTCTAGCACTCTCTATTCTAATTCTATTTTATCTAGGCCCTATTAGTTTTCTTTTTATTATAAAAAACACACTTGACCCTTTAAGAGTTTCACTCTATTTGTTTTCTAACTGCTTGTTTTCTCTTTAAAAAAGGC
>NW_015644180.1:0-150 GCF_001515625.1 Sinocyclocheilus rhinocerous
AACAGTGTATCCTTCAGGTCATGGTGTATGTTGTCTTAGATATTTTTAGACTGTTTTATGCAGGCTTATGAGGGAACCACTCGTCCTGTCATCCTTTCACTATATGTAATCCTACCTTGTTTAGTATCTATGAATTCGCCTTCTTATGAT
>NW_015644180.1:368-1829 GCF_001515625.1 Sinocyclocheilus rhinocerous
CTTGAGAGGCGTGAATCTTCGCAGACTTTAAAGGTCTCACACTAGGGACCCGCCCAGAGTCGGTGGTTCTGTTAGGTTTTGATAAGATGTGAGCTCCAATGCTCCAGGACATCCTAAGTTTTTGTGCCAGGCCTTCGGCCTTGAATTTCCATTGCATCAAGATTCTCTGACTCAAGACTGGTTCTTTTCATCAACCAACTTCAGCAAAGACCCACGTGAGCCTTCGGATTGCATCAAGCCTTTCTTTCAGACAGATGAGACTTGCAAGTATCTCTTTCAGACAGATGAGACGTGCAAGTATTCAAACTTAGTCTTATTAATTGATACATTAGGTATCATTTTCACCTTTTTACAAAGGTGTGTTTGAACTAAGAATCTGATGTTTCCTTCAGGCGGTAGATCTGCTGAATATGCAAATGGTTCTATAACTTCATATTCCTTATTTCTCTTCTCTTTACTGCGTTAAGCTTTTAACCCCTTTCCTATACCAACTGTATGCGTGTGTGTGTGTGTGTTTATGTGTATGTTAGACTAGTTTAAGTGTTTATGTAGTTAATAAAGCCTTACTTGTATCACACTTGCCGTTGTTCATTGTTTGCTCATAACTGGAGTCACTTAATCATGCAGATTTATGCTACAAGCTTTTGTAGAATTGTACAGTAAGAAAGTTATTTCCCTTAACCAGGAAATTAACGTTCTTAGAATTGACAAGACAGTTGACCTTGAGAGGTCAAGTAAATATCTACAGCGGATCTAAATATTCATAATTAATTATAACTAGTTATGATTAATTATTCATATTTCCCCATGAGCTGATTGGTTACACAGAATACCCTGCTATTTATAATATCTGCTATATAGTATAAATAGAATCTATAGCTATTTGCACTTAGTGTAAATAGCATATGATATCACTAAAAAATGCTGCTATTTTCACTTAGTGTAAATAGGCTCTATGCCTCTCAATCAAATATGGTGCCATTAGACTCATGACTTAAATTTTGGTCACAGCATAGGGACTGTGAGTAAAAGAGCAAGACTAAATGATCTTGAATGATGAATTTTCTCTTTTGAGTGAACTGTCTCTTTAAACAGCACAAACCATTACCAGCAATAAATGATGGTGTGTTTCATGATCTGCAGAGGGATGTTTTTACATAAATGCTGTTGCTATTATGATTCTGAATGTTGAATCGCTGCTGCATTTAGACTCCAGTAATGTTCAGATGAAGATCGGTCACAGTTGTAGAGCTTCATCTCCTTCTGTTTGACGTGTCTGTATTTTCCCCACAGATGAAGAGTATGATAAGCAGACGTGTTTTTATCTCTGGACACAGATGAAATGATAAGCAGACGTGTTTTTATCTCTTGGACTTCAGCAAGCCGAAAGGCAACAGCGACAAGGAACCCAAACTCCATTAGTGACACAAATGCATTTTTGTCCTTATGTTCCTGTCTGAC
>NW_015644181.1:0-455 GCF_001515625.1 Sinocyclocheilus rhinocerous
ATTAGTTACACTACTAGTTACTTTACTTTTCCTTCACGCCCCACATAAGTTGTAATTGTGTATCTTCCACATAAAATTCTTCTAACATGTTACTAACAATATATTTCTGCCTCATCATTTGACCAAAATCTACATTGGATCGCAGTCAGAAGTTTATACAGACACTCAGTGGTGATTGATAGTGATTTTTAAGTAAAAGTGGTGTCGCCTATTAATTGTCATGTGTAACTTGAAGCTAATTGTAGCTATAATTTCTCTGTTACCCAAATATGATTACATTTCATGCAGTATTTTATCAAAAGAATTCACATAAGTTCATAAGATTTTTTAATTATAGTAATATAATTTATATGGGGATCAGAGGGATGTGGGTGGGCAAGCCGTGTAATACCAACTCAACTCAACTCAAGCTTTATTTATAAAGCACTTTCAACACCACGACTGGAACCAAAGTG
>NW_015644182.1:0-565 GCF_001515625.1 Sinocyclocheilus rhinocerous
ATAAACTTAATATTTATTTCTGAATTACATTAATAAAACGGAAAAGTATAGACCCCATTTTATTGATATTTAAATAGTATAAGCTGATGTTGAACTATTCTTGTACATACAGGCGCTGTATTAAGCAGGACATAAATTACTGAATGAAAAGGCTTTCTGTTACCACATGTAAATGTCTGAAACGTTTGTTTATTTGAGAAATATATCTAACCAACTTCATCTAACTGCAATAAAGACAGCAAACAGTGCGCGAGAGTCGCGGGAATCAGTGACTGCAGTGCTCCGTTTTCAACTCCTCCCTCGACTTCAAGCGGCAAATCTCGCCGATCGGTATTCGGTAAGTTCGTTTGACATGCCAGACGCCTCTCCCTGAATGAGGACAAGAATAGACCGCAGCAGTCATCCTCTAATCGTATTTGTGGCAGTTGTACAAGCGTTTGGGTAAACTCCATGCTGGTATCAATAGCGCTTACTATGCGGGTGAACTCCATGCTGGTAGCGATAGCGCTTACTATGCTGACGGAAGTAAGAATACCCTGCTTCACGTCAGAACGGAAGTTGCGTG
>NW_015644183.1:0-508 GCF_001515625.1 Sinocyclocheilus rhinocerous
TATTGAACCACGCAGTCCATCGCACTTTGATTTATAGGATGTTCTTGCTGAGACCACCAGATCCACCGGCCCGTATTTCACTGACAGACAGAGGAAAAATTCATCAAAATATTTCTTGAGGACCTGGCCCACTTTTAATGTTCAAATTAAATTCATTCAACAACTGCAGCGAATCAAATCCACAGGACTTATTATGAAAATACTATCAATCTAAATAGTAAACAGTAAAAAAATTTTTTTTTCCAAAAACCACGCTCTCGCTCACTATCTCAGACTGGAATCAAATCAGAAGCAACTGCCTCTCTATAGCTGATCAATTTAGCATACCTTTGAACATAACAGTAAACATCGACCAAGTCATTTTCTGGAACATAACAGCATCGACCAAGTCATTTTCTGGCATATTAATGTTTACATCCAATCAGTAAAATGTAGGGCAGCCTAATTAACTCGAACAGACGCTGGAATGTGCAGAAAATGAGAAGTTCACCTAGAGACCGCAGACAAT
>NW_015644184.1:0-479 GCF_001515625.1 Sinocyclocheilus rhinocerous
GATCGATCCTTTCGATACAACACCAGTATCGAAAGTATCGATACTGAAGGATCGATCCGCCCATCCCTAGTGAAAGCGACTTGGCAGTCCACTAGCTTCTAGCTGCCGCTATGGCAAATATCAACTGCTTTGTTTAAAAAACCGCACATTAAAGCTGAAATACAGCCTGAACGATGACAACAATATCGTACAATCACTAGACTAGTGATCATCAAATCCTTTTAACAGTTTATTTTACAGATTTTATTTTAAAGTCTTCCCTTTTTTTCACAAAACCTTTTGCTCTCTCTAGAAACCATGTCAGTTTCGGTTGAAAATATTTTAAGTTCAAGTGTTAGCATTATTAACACTGAATTAATACCAACATATGAAATTAAATTAATGACAGAAAAAGTAGGAATGTTGGACAATAAATATATAACAGGAATATAACCGCTTGACAGTACACTGTTTTTGCAGTATTGTCTTATATTAATGTC
>NW_015644185.1:0-216 GCF_001515625.1 Sinocyclocheilus rhinocerous
GAGACAATGAGAGAGCTGTGGTTGATTGAGATTGAGATTAAGGGAGAATTAATTTACATTTTCACAACAATTTCACAACAATTTTGATCTATACAACATTCAAAAACAAGTTGGAAATGGAAGGAAAAACTTTGGAAGTAGGAAGGAGGACACAATAATATCTAGACTCCGTATTGGTCACACAGCTCTTAATCAATCATTATTTATTATTGGTAA
>NW_015644185.1:386-535 GCF_001515625.1 Sinocyclocheilus rhinocerous
CTGATAATAATAGCTTTGTAGGACTATACATTATTTGGATAATTAGTAATAAATAAATACATTAAAGTTATATCTGATATATCTGATTTGAAGTGAATAAAAATAATATACAGTGTGTACGGAAAGTATTCAGACCCCCTTAAATTTTT
>NW_015644186.1:0-873 GCF_001515625.1 Sinocyclocheilus rhinocerous
AAAACACCAACAGAAAAGCACAGCTTTACCTGCTGAGAGAAGGGAGGAACATGAGTCAGAGGATGACAGTGAAAGTGATGATGAGTACTATGTGCAAGTTGGACCCTACCAGTTTAGAACACAGCCAAATAGTCATAATCAGATGGAAAAGGAAATCACCACACCTGTTACCTACTGGTGAGAAATCATCAGCTCACTCAGAACACCACTTACCTGAATGACACTCACCTAGACAACACTTACCTGTTGAAGAACGACAATTACCAGATCAACCTTTACCAGAACATCACTTACCTGCGCTGAGAAATCCTGCAGAGGAACCATCTAGAGTCCGACAACGACGACCACCAAAGAGGTTCACATATGAAAATTTAGGAACTCCTACATGCTACATTGTGCAAAATGCAAGAAATTACTTTAAAGGGGTCATATGATGTTGCTAAAAAGAACATTATTTTGTGTATTTGGTGTAATGAAATGTGTTTATGCGGTTTAAGGTTCAAAAAACACATTATTTTCCACATACTGTACATTATTGTTTCTCCCCTATGCCCCGCCTTTCTGAAACGCTCGATTTTTACAAAGCTCATCGGTCTGAAAAGCGAGGTGTAACGGAGCCGATGAGACGAGAGTCATGCGGATCCATCTTTTATTTACAGGCATGGTCAACACAGGCAAGAGTCGGACACCAGCAAACAGATATGTTGAGGGCAAGACAAAAGAGTAATCCAAAACAAGCAATAATCCAATCGAGGTGCAAACACAGTCCGAAACAGCAAGGCAAAGGGTAAAGACGAGACAAAAAGATTAAAACCCATTATAAACGATTCATTTGTTGCATCCAGTGGGGACATAATTACGGATTATAATGAC
>NW_015644187.1:0-546 GCF_001515625.1 Sinocyclocheilus rhinocerous
TGTTTAAGCCACATTTTACAGACTCATGTCTGTGTTGTTATCATCGGGTTCAGCGCTATTTGTGCGTCTTTTCTGGCGTCTTTCTGCTGAAATAATCATTTAGTGCAGCAGCAGCGAGCATGTGAGGAAAATATGATGAATTAAATCAGACGATTTTGTGAGCTTTTATGCGTTCGTGCGATTGTTTCTATGTTTGTAGTGAGAACTGTTGCTGAATGTCAAGTTAAACATTGATCTGTGAGGGGAATGATCTCAAGTGTTGCTGCTGCCATTTTATTTCTACACTTTTGGCATCTTTGGCAGATTAAACCCGTTAGTTTGTTAAAATATACTGAAACAGAGACTGCTAACGTTACATTGAGCCTATAATGAGCCGCGTGAGACATCCATACATAAATGTTAATATAGCGAAATATGAATCAAATGTGACACTGAAATCATTAAATATTGCTTTGTGCTGCTCTTTATTTGAAGATGTTTTATGGTCTTAAATTTATTTGATTTATTTGAAGATGTTTTATGGTCATTGTTTGTTTCTGTACAAAA
>NW_015644188.1:0-465 GCF_001515625.1 Sinocyclocheilus rhinocerous
ATAAACGTCATACTGTCAACAGCCTTACCTACAGAAAATAATATACCCGCTCATACATGTACTCGTGCGGCATTGCAATGCACTTAGTCAGAAGAGGGAGTGCTCATTCTTAAAGGGGCCACATCTCTATTTCACTCGTTACCTTGGTTCAGCGATAGGGAAGAGTTTATTATAAAAGTCATGTTTAGTGATAGTTTAAAGATAATTAATCATGAATTTGTTTAAAATATAAAGATACTACTAATAATAAATCATTTCCAATCAGTAGCTTTGTTTATAGCAGCGGCAGCAGAAAGTATCTGGTTGCAACTTGCATGAAATTTCAGTGATAACACATGGGGTAAGTAACTCTTTTAAATTGAAATATGCTTTAATAACTTCGTTTATTTACCAGGGCGTTCAGAGATTTTGTAAACCCTTAAAAGCGAAATAGGCATTATTTGTTTGCGTTTCATTGTTTAATAA
>NW_015644189.1:0-1306 GCF_001515625.1 Sinocyclocheilus rhinocerous
GGGTCTTAGCAGAAGAGGTATCCTTTAAGCATTCCTGAAATTGAGTAAAATGAGCGTAATATGCGAGAGAGATTATAAAACTTTTTTTTTTTTATCAAAAGCCTGTTATCCAAAAAAGTTTAAAGGCTTACCTGAGATGGAAATGAGAACGGCCCGCCAGATGAAGACTTTTCTTGCATCTCCACATCTACTAGGTCTGTCTTCCTGCTTCTGAGTTTGTCAAAGTCAAGAGGCACAGGTCGACAGCCTGTCTGCACATATTGCAGGCCAAACCTCTCTCCTGTGTCACTGCTGGAGACGTGCAAGGCTGGATATTTGGGTTGCCCTGTCACTCTTATAGATGCCCTGTTTAACTCCATCATCAAAACAGGGTCAAACACTCCAGGTAAGACAACCCCAGGCTACTTCAGGTCCACCAGCCGCTGATAATTCCAGCGTGCCACACCAGTCATACCCTGCGCCTGGAACAACTCAGGAGAGACGCGATTGCCCGTTACCCACTGAGCCTGGTGAAAATGAAACCCCTCCTGCTGTGAAGTGCCTCTTACAGGGATCCAAATGGGCACAGCAGCTCCATCACCCTTGACATGATTCAGCTGTAGGGTTCCACCGTGTCTGTAGAGGATTCCTTCCTCCACCTCAGGGTCACTCAGGCAGCCTCTAAGGATGTGGATACGCTGAATCCACCACACTTTTAACACTGAAGTTTTAAAAAGGAAGATGTTGTTGGGATCCTTTGTCAGATAGAAATGGTGAAGCACTTCTTCCACTCTTTTGAGCAGCTCTCTGGGATGTGGCACTTTTGTCTTGCAGTGCTCTCTGATGTGCTGCTTGGTGGGATTAGCAGGCTCGATACCACAGAATCTGTATGCGTTCTTCAGTTTCTCCAGGTCACTCTGATCAACTACAGAGAAGGCAGAAGAGAGGAACTGGCAGAAGGAGCTATACAGAGGATGGTGCTCCGAAACACACTCCCTGGTGAACCGCCGCATACAGTGAAACAAGTCCAGTTTAACAACCATGTCCTCGTTGAACTTCCGGCAAGCGGCATGTAAATTATTGAGGTTTCCTGATGTAACCTCTGCGGCATGTAAATTCTTGAGGTTTCCTGATGTAACCTCTGCCACAATAGCTTCAGTGGTCATCCAGGCTTCCCACTGCTGGTGCTCATAAGGTCCTGGGTCCATCACTCTGAAAGTGGCACAGCAGTCCCCAAGTACATAAAGGGGAAAGAAAAATTAATTTTAATGTATTCATAACATTTGCTTACACCACTTGATGTAATGTGTGATTAGATGTGATGATT
>NW_015644190.1:0-669 GCF_001515625.1 Sinocyclocheilus rhinocerous
GAGAAACACAGCGCTATCAGTAAAGCGACGGCGAGTCGTGCGCCTCCACACTAGTTTACGGTACGTCAAATACAGGTGCGCTGCGTGATACATACTGCGCATCCATTGAGTACATGACATGATCCATTGAGTGCATCCAAATAGTACAGATCGCTTGACGGAGAGCGAAACTCTCAAGCGCTCAGTCAGCGTGTTTATCGAGTGAAAATCTGTGTTGAACGCCTCTCACACACATACTAGCGTGTAAAATCTAAGAATTTATTAGCCAATGACTAATGTTAAGACATTATTTAGTCGCCCAGAGTAAGATTTAGTCGCATATGCGAGTGATTTACTCCCAATGTAGAGGGTTGATATGTGTTCAATTGTATGCATTAGTGTTCACATCAAAACTGATATACTTTTGGACTTAAAGTTTTATGCAGTCATTTAAGAAAAGCAAAAAGGATTGAAGTGGTATCAGTAGTAGTGTAGGGGAGATATCTGAGTTATATTTAAAAATGTCCTGGCTCTTCAAAGTTTTATAATGGCAGTGAGTGGGTGTTATTTTTCAATAGTCCAAAATATGTCAAATAAAGCGCATGCATCTATAATAAAAAGTGTCCCACACGGCTTCGGGGGGTTAATAAAGGCCTCCTGTAGCAAATCAATGTGTTTTTGTAAGAAAAA
>NW_015644191.1:0-754 GCF_001515625.1 Sinocyclocheilus rhinocerous
ACCTAAAACGCTTGGGAGACATTCTCGTCAGTGCAGCAATGGCGGTCTGCGTACAGCTCGCTGTGAGATCGCTCAGGGCGGTTCTACGTTAAAACGACAGTGTCTGTCAACATTCGTGGGCGGGGCCTGTGGCTAATGTGACGTCACATTAGCACCAATGCTGAAAACAGGTCGTTGGGAGACACTGCTTATGATATATGGGGATTAAAAATAAGGAGTGGGTGGATTTGTATCATTATAGGGTGGTTGTGTACACACACTGCCAACAAACATTTATGTCCAAACATCTTGTAGGGTGGTTACACACACTGACAACACACATTTATGTGCAAACACCTTGCAAAAGTGAATTTTGCATAATAGCTCCCCTTTAAAGCATTTCTGTCATGACATCTCAGAAGATTTTAGCATGGTAATGGATGTGACAGTGTTAGTGTAATTGGTCATGTCGGAATAGATCTGCTATGCTGCTGAATTGCTGCTGCTGTTTGTTATTGCTGTTGTTGTAGATTATTGCTGCTGCAAAGCAAGTACAGGAACTAGCTACTGCCAATACATACGCCAAACTGTGATGTGAGTATTTAAGACATACTGCTGCTGCACAAATAGCATATAAAATAACCCGTAGCGGTTCTATCCAGGTGGAGCTGGGGAAAGGGGAGGGTTTCAAAGGAACTCTGAAAGTGCGCTGTGAAATGCTCTAGTGAACGCTAACCAGCCATTTAAATGTAAAGCAGCAAGCTCATTGGCTGCG
>NW_015644192.1:0-215 GCF_001515625.1 Sinocyclocheilus rhinocerous
AAGTCACATTGTGCAGAGGACTCATCTGGTTCCTGTGGTCTTGTGGTTCGGTGGCCGTCTAGGAGACAAGGTCCTCACTGGGGATCAGTCTCTGGGGCTCATCTAGTTGTCCTGGTCTCCGCTGACATTCAGGGCTGTAGAGGTCCTCTCTAGGTGCTGATCCACCATCTGGTCTGGATACAGACTGGATCCGGGTGACTGCAGTGACCATCTGA
>NW_015644192.1:724-885 GCF_001515625.1 Sinocyclocheilus rhinocerous
GGCTAGTGTCGCGGCTCGCGCTCCTCCCCCGCCTGCGGGTAGGGGTAGGAAGAAATTGCGGGTCAAAGGGAGGTAGGCAAAAGACCTAAGGGATGTAATCCAGACAGGGCGTCAGAGCTTTTGTCCGGATCAGAGTGATACTTCAGTATCTACTCATTTCC
>NW_015644193.1:0-173 GCF_001515625.1 Sinocyclocheilus rhinocerous
AGTATCGGACGTCCCGTATAAGAACTGACCATTGTTTTTTTTCTAATTTTTAGAAATGGGGTATTTATATCCATCTAAAGCGCCATGTGGTCCCATATCTAAAAAATGCTGCAGTAAAATGATTTCATATGAGGTGTGCATATAGTATGGGATGTCCTGTATAAGAACTGACC
>NW_015644193.1:633-1162 GCF_001515625.1 Sinocyclocheilus rhinocerous
GGGATGTCCCGTATATGAACTGACCATTCATTCATTCTACTTATTAGAAATGGAGTCTTTATAGCCCTCTAAATTGCCATATGGTCCCATATCTCAAAAATGCTGAAGTAAAATGGTTTTGTATGAGGTCTGCATATAGTATGGGATATCCCATATAAGAATTGACAAGTGGCTTTTTCTACTAATTAGAAATGGGGTTTTTATATCCCTCTAAAGCGCCATATGGTCCCATATCTCAAAAATGCTGCAGTAAAATGATTTCATATGAGGTTTGCATATAGTATGGGATGTCTTGTATAAGAACTGACCATTGTTTTTTTCTACTTATTAGAAATAGGGTCTTTATAGGCCTCTGAAGTAGAATATTGTCCCATATCTCAAAAATGGTGCAGTAAAATGGTTTGATATGAGTTTTGCATATAATATGGGACATCCCGTATAAGAACTGAGCATTGTTTTTTTCTACTTATTAGAAATAGGGTCGTTATAGGCCTCTGAAGTAGAATATTGTCCCATATCTCAAAAAATG
>NW_015644194.1:0-643 GCF_001515625.1 Sinocyclocheilus rhinocerous
AGCCTCGCAGCGGATGGAGAGACCCCTTCCTGCTCAGCCATTCTCGCCGATTCACGGTCTCCGGTTCCCTCCCGCTATCCGGCGATATAAAAGAGCAAATTTCATAGCAAATTTTCGGCGTTGTTTCAAATGCCACGTCGTTACTGTCGCTCGTGCAGGGCCCCCCTGAACGCCGCTGACGGTCACGGCGAGTGTGTTTCATGCTTGGGCGCCACCCACGCTGAAGCAGCACTCATTGAGACGTAATGTCCTCATTGCGAGAATATGAGTCTCACCTCTCTGCGCTCGCGGAAAGCTTTCTTTTCAGAGAGCGACTCAGCCCCTCGCGCCCTCCCGCTTTCTTCCTCCCAGGAGCCAGTGAGGAAAAAGCAGCGGGGCAGAGGAACTCGGCGCTCGGTGACGAGTGAGCCCATGCCGGCTGGTTCCCCAAGCGTCTTAAACAGACGAAGTACGAGTGAAGTATCGATAGGAAACGTAGTCGGTTACTAACGTAACCTTGGTTCCCTGAGATACGGAACGAGTACTGCGTACTTTGCCGTGCTATGTAGCTGCACGACTCAGTCGTCACTTCAGTCGAAGTAACCTGAGGATCCTATGGCGATGTGCCGCTTATATAGCCAGATGACCCCGCCCATTCTGGCGG
>NW_015644194.1:755-863 GCF_001515625.1 Sinocyclocheilus rhinocerous
CAGTTACACTGCGTTATTGAAAGGCTTCAGTCATCGGAGAAAAAGGAGTTTTTCCCAAGTGTCTTAAACAGACGTAGTACTCGTTCCGTATCTCAGGGAACCGAGGTT
>NW_015644195.1:0-640 GCF_001515625.1 Sinocyclocheilus rhinocerous
CAGTACTGTTTGCCTTTGGTGCGCAGGTTGGCCTTCACCGAACAGCTTTTAGTTTGTGTTTGAGTATCAGACTGAAGATCTGCTTCCCCGTCCACAGCCGGATCGGCTACAACGAAACAACACAAAAGTCACAGTCGCACTCACAGCTCAACTGTATTACACTTTCAAATCATCTGTGCACAAACTCATAAAAAATGAAGTGCATAACCTTCAGGAAATGTTGCTCATAAATATATAAATATTACATCAGCTGTTTTAATGTCTAATTATTTTAGATTTGGTTTGACATTTGTTTTAAGTCTGAAAACAACAAAAGTAATTTAATAATAATTAATATTTTAATAATTAAATTTAATGAAGATAAAAATATATGCATATAAAAATAAGTAAATGCTTTTATTATTATTATTTCTAACAATAATAATACTTTTTCAAAAGGTGTTATTATTATCATTATTATTGATAATTATCAGTATTGTATTTTTTATTAGTTGCAAGTAACAGCAAAATTAGATTAATGTCACTCAGTAGAAGACAAGTGAGAACAAATGCTGATTTGCAGTAATTGATAAATTTATACTGCCCATAAAAAAAATGTTTTAACAGATATTTTATATGAAGTTTGACATTTTGCTACCTT
>NW_015644196.1:0-802 GCF_001515625.1 Sinocyclocheilus rhinocerous
ATCACATGTTAATTCATGCTGGAATAAAGCCTTTCTCCTGCTCTCTGTGTGGAAAGAGTTTTACACATAAATCAAACTTTAGGAATCACATGTTAATTCATACTGGGGAAAAGCTTTTCTCCTGCTCTCAGTGTGGAAAGACTTTTAAACAGAAAGGAGACCTTAAGATTCATTTGGTAACTCACACTTCATAAAAGCCTTTCATCTGCTCTCAGTGTGGAAAGTCTTTGGCACGTAAAGGATACCTTGAGACTCACATGTTAAAGGGGTCATCGGATGCCCATTTTCCACAAGTTTATATGATTCCTTAGGGTCTTAATAAAAAGTCTATAACATCCTTTGAACACCATTTTAACCCTGTCAAAAACAGCTCTGTTCACAGCTAGCCGTTTCGGTGCTTTCGGTTCCTTTAAATGCTAATGAGCTGTGTTCACCCCGCCTCTCGCTTCAGTGGGGCGACAAGCCACTCTCATGAGACTGTAAACTTTAGCCACATTTAGCCGCAGAACTTGCTAACTAGCACATTATTAGGAAAAACGATTTGCAAAGATTCATAAAAAAAAACCTTATACTCACTTCTGTTGGTGAAGCTGGATCACAAATGATTTGCGCGAACATAGACGCATTTTTGGTGAAGCTGGATCACAAATGATTTGTGCGAACATAGACGCATTTAGGTAGATTGGGTGCACATTCACTTCAAAAACAAAATCAAGCCATCTTCAGCTGCTCAGATGTCAGGAGTAAATGATGACTACTGTGTTAATATTTACATTCAATTCAATTCAAGTTTATTTGTATA
>NW_015644197.1:0-144 GCF_001515625.1 Sinocyclocheilus rhinocerous
GTTACAAAAGTGGTCCTTTGATGGCTTTCAGAAAGGGTTTTATACCATGCTAACTGCCTAAAAGCTGAAGTCTCTCGAGTGTCTTTTATCCAATGAGAGACCAAGATACAGGGCAGAGGGAAGTTCGGGGAGGAGTTATAGACC
>NW_015644197.1:371-541 GCF_001515625.1 Sinocyclocheilus rhinocerous
TCTCCTTGTAGCTGGAAATCAGCTCACAGACAATTTGCGGGCTATATATATTTTTGTATAATTATAGTCTTGCTCGCGAGAACTCCGGTCTGACGCACGCGGGATCTCGCGTTATTTCCTTATCCCTTCTTGCGTGTGTTTTGTTGTGAAACGTAGTTTGCGGACCAGAC
>NW_015644198.1:0-613 GCF_001515625.1 Sinocyclocheilus rhinocerous
CAATAAATATTTTGTAATAAATCTAGAACTTCATTTATTTATTTAATTATTATTTTCTTTTTTTGTACTGTTTATGAAATGTTTAACAATGTAGAAAATTGCATGCTGCAATACTTTTATAATTTTTCTACAAATGTAATATTTTTCTTAATGAAGTGAACAATGCACTGCAAAGGGTAAAAAAAAAAACATTACATTAACATGGTAAGCTTCAGCACATATGAATGATGCTGATGAAGAAAAAAAAAAAGACGGCAAAAACTGTAAACTGTTTTCCATGAACTAAAATGTGTTCAATCAGAAATGTCCTTCTTCTCGCAGCAAACTAACGGTTGGTGAGTAGTGGTTAAAGACACTCTGCCCAAGTCGTCAAACTGACATAAGAGAAAGAATGCCATTCCAGAGCAGAAGCACATATTCAGATTTTGATTAAAGATTACCAAGACAAAGATTTTTGTTTTTAAGTGGATTAAAGATTTTGAAGATTACCAAGACAAAGATTTTTGTTTTTAAGTGGATTAACCTGCACAGATCATTTGTTTCACCTCAAGACTAGCAATGTGTGTACAAAGTAAAATGATAGCAACAACTATGTAGTATATACACACCCGAG
>NW_015644199.1:0-537 GCF_001515625.1 Sinocyclocheilus rhinocerous
CGTAAAAACATGAGTTGATATTTGCATTGATCTGACCATAAACACCAAGAAAGGCTTGTTGGAAATGCAAATTCATTCTCTGCCACAAGGAGCGCTGAAATATTGCGGTTTCCCCGGTAACGGCTGTACACAAAGCAGCTCCGCGCTCATAAACGCTGCTTTATCAGGAATTATAGGTCAAATGAAATAAAAATGCCAATGACACGTTTCTGAGGACCGTCGGTTCCCTTCAGATACATTCAAATAAAGACATCAGCGCCGCGTTTTGACTTGAAACGTGCAGCGCTCATATTTATTTAATGACATCATTGCCTTTTGAAGTTTAATCCAGCCGTATCGCGACTCTCGTCTTTCCATCTCCAACTGTAAGACCTCTTGAAATTATAATTAAGCCAATTCTTATACCATTTAACGTATTTAAAACTTTATGGCCTTAAGTTTGATACTACTCACTTTAGGAGTTTTTAAGGACCCACGGGAGATCGGCATTTTAGATAGCCCGTCGGGCAGAGTGGTGATACATTTTGGTAGCCCGAC
>NW_015644200.1:0-466 GCF_001515625.1 Sinocyclocheilus rhinocerous
GGCTCACTTCTGGCGAGCCGCTGCCGACACACAGCCGAGTGAGCCTACACTCAGCCGCAACCGGCCCGATTCCGCTGGCTACCCGGGTTGTTTCATATAGAATGGTCTCTTCCGAGCAAAATGAGCCCTCCCAGTCTCTCTCCTTCAATCACAGGCGATGTTATAACCCAGAACAGAGAGGGAGTCGCTGACAGGTTTAGCGAGGTGCCAATCTGCGCAGCGCAGTTTTGGGCTGTTTGAAGCCAGCCAATGCCTAGCCAGCAAAGTTTTGATGGATGGATGGAAGTGCCAACCACAAGCACGTTTACAGTGCTTGACAGTTTGCACATTTGACGTAAATAGGTTTGAAGAATAGCCGTGCGCAAAGTGAGTGTGTGAGCGGGAGCACAGCCGACACAGGGCTCTGCGATCTTGGGGCGGCGGATGGTTGGCGACACTGGGTTGTGACTGAGGCCAAGATGGACGG
>NW_015644201.1:0-183 GCF_001515625.1 Sinocyclocheilus rhinocerous
TCCAGGTAATAAAGTATATTAACAATGCAGTGCTAACTGACATAGTATTTATTACATTATTGAAACTATTCTGCCTTATTATGTGATAAAAAGTGTTTGTATTATATAAACAAATCATTATTATTGGTTATTGTCCAGCAGTTATCTGATTTCTAAGCCAATTAAAAGCTAGAAATGAGAGAA
>NW_015644201.1:378-571 GCF_001515625.1 Sinocyclocheilus rhinocerous
TTCAAATAACTGTTTTCTATTTGAATATATTTAAAAATGTAATTTATAGTGATTTCAAACAAAGCTACATTTGCATCATTACTCCAGTCACACTATCTTTCAGAAATCATTCTGATTTGCTGCTAAAAAATATTAATAATAATAATTAAAAAAGTTGTTTCTTGAGCAGCAGATCAGCATATTAGAATGATTT
>NW_015644202.1:0-1023 GCF_001515625.1 Sinocyclocheilus rhinocerous
CGCCATTCATATACTTTTAATGATAGCCAACATTACAGCCCCGCAGGTTGATAAGGTAAAACTCCGGAAAAGTTTTCTTGCGCGCACCCGTTTTTAATGCGTCTTGACTGTCGTGCAGTCTGACATTAATGACAACTGAGATCCCACAGTGTGACATGATCATCATGTTCGTACAGTCTGACAAGTACAATCCTAAAGGACTTTTAAAAAATCGCACAGTGTGAGCCCGGCTTCAAGTAGCATTGCCAACTACATCTTTCAGTATCCTAACAGTACCTCGGCTGTTTTTAAAATAGCTTTTCCAGTAATGGGATATTTAAAAAAAGAAAAGAAAAATAGCACAGTATATTTTTGTAATGTATTTTTATTTATTTATTTATTTTTATTTAATTACTTTTTTTTAAATTAATTTATTATAAATTTTTTTTAAGTTGAGTATTAAGTAATCAAATGCACCAAGAAACATTGGGAGTTGTAATTTATTTATTTGTTTGGTAAATCACTAGACTCCCTGCACAGAATACACAGCAAAACTTTTTAAGCTATGAATTTTCAACATTTAGGGGTTTAATGATGCTGACTTGATGGCCATTTTCTACTGTAATTACATATTTACTTTATGCCCCCATTTGAAAGTTGGATTTCAGGAAGGTCTTTTAAACAGCACTGTGCCGATTGGTCATCAAAAGATGGTCCGAGTTTGATGTTCTTGGTTTGTGTTTTGGGTTGTCACGTGGCTGAACCATTTGTTATTGTTTATATGATTCATTTTAGCAGATTGTTCATTTGGTGAAATCATTAAATGAACCAGTTGAAATGTGATTCACTTTGAAACCCTTCATGACACTCATGACACGTCTTTTTTGTTCCGTATCATTTTTTCAACTATGGCTTCTAACTAAATTATAGTAATTTATAGTGTTATCTGTTGTATTTTGTGTTTTTTAATGTAGTTTTTATTTATTTTTTTACTTTATGTAAAATATATATATATACAGTGGGTACGGAAAGTATTCAGACCCC
>NW_015644203.1:0-1289 GCF_001515625.1 Sinocyclocheilus rhinocerous
ACACATATGCGCAGTACCACCTACTCTGTCTCAACATTCACCTCGGGCATACGCTGTTGTACGCGGACGGGGTGCGCGGCTCTCCGCAAGCCCTCCTGATGACTAAAATGACGTAATGCGGACTGCGACGTTTTTGCATTCGAATGTGGATTTTTATTTTAAATTCGATGAATATTCGAAATTCAAATTTTTTTTGACAGCCCTAGTTTATAATTGCGATTATTAATTACGATTATCACAATTTACATTGAATGATGTTTATACCATTGTTTGATGCAACTGCATGCCATATTTTTATATGAAAATAAACAAGCTGAAAACATTCTAACTGAAAAACTTTTATTGCTTTTCTATAACATTAAACCTCAAATGTCAACTCTACAATGGATTGGTTTCTTCTTTAAATAAAAAAGTAAAAATATGCATGGTATTATAATGTTAAAACTAAAAGTAAAACAATGGAAAAACCCATAAGATAAACTGTAGAAAGAAAAAAAAACATCTGAAGCACGCATAATAACATAAGTGGACTTATGAACGATTAATTGCCGATTAATTGAACGATTACGTAATTGTGACATCTGTAATTGTAATCTCGATTAGAAATTCGATTAATTGTGCAGCCCTAGTTGCTAGGGTGTTTTAATTGGGGGTTTTTTTGCACAATGCTGTGTAGTTGCTTGGGAGTTGCATGATGGTTGTTAGAGTGTTCTGAGTGGGTTTTGATGTATTGCTATGTGGTTGCTATGCAGATGAAAATGTGTTTAGGTTGTTTTTTTTAACACGTTGCTATGTAGTTGCTGGGGTGTTAGAGTTCCGAGTGACTTTTAGTGTGTTGCTATGCAGTCGCTAGAGTATTTTAAATGGTTTTAAGCACATTGATATATAGCTGCTGGAATGTTTGTGATTGCCTGGGAGTTGTGAGGGTGTTTTGAGTGGTTTTATTGTTTCTCTGTGGTTGCTAGGTTGTTGTGAGTGGTTGTCAGTGATTTGCTATGTGGTTACAAAAGTATCTTTTTTTGCTTTGTGGTTGTTGGGGTGTTTTGAGTTATTTAAAAAAAAAATTGTTTTTTTTAAGCAAGTTGTGGTTGCTGGGGAATTGCGAAGTGATTGTTAGGGTTTTCTGAGTGGCTTTTAACATGCTCTTATGCGGTTGCTAGGGTGTTGCCATGCGGTTGACATGGCCAGTGAGTTGCTGTGTGGTTGGTTGTGGACTTTTATTTGTTTATTTATTTGCCAGGGCTTTGCTATGTAGTTGCTAAGGTGATCTGAAAGTTTTTTTGCACATT
>NW_015644204.1:0-909 GCF_001515625.1 Sinocyclocheilus rhinocerous
ACTGAATGACTGGCCAAAGATTGGCTCGAGAGAATCAGTTAAAATGAGACAATTCAGTGATTTTCTGACTGCCTGTAGCAATGCCATTCCACACATCAAAGGGCTTCAGGTGTTAAATGACTGTGAAGAGAATCGAAAAATGCTACAAAAACTCCCTGATTGGGTGACATCTCGTTGGAATCGTCATGTTACAATGAAGTTGAAACAATCGGAGGAGTACCCTAATTTCAAGGAATTTGCTGAATTTCTGGCACAAGAAGCAGAAATAGCATGCAACCCTGTAACATCCTTTCACGCCTTGAAGCTCACTGAAGAAAGGCCATCTAGAGAAGTTAACATCCTTTTACGTCTTGAAGCTCACTGAAGAAAGGCCATCTAGAGAATTTAAGCGCTCAAAGGCTAATGCATTCATCACAAATGTGAAAGCATCAGACAAATCAAGCACAGTGCCGAAAACATAGTGTTGGGGGAAGCAGCTCAGTTGATTCAAACAGACCCAATAAAGTAAGTGCAGCACCTTCATGTTCAAACCCAGTCACTTGCTGGTGTTGTGGGGAAAGCCACTCAATCCACAAATGTCAGACATTTGCCAGTAAGTCTGTGGAGGACAAGAGAAAGTTCATATTTGACAATAACCTGTGCTTTGGCTGTCTTAGGAAAGGACACATTTCAAAGGATTGCAAGAGTAAAGCCACTTGTAGCATATGCAAGAAACATCATCCAACACCACTACATGAAGACCGCCCTTCTTCTGCAGCAGTCACATTTTCTCATGCTATGCAAGCAGAAGAAAACACATCTTCCCTTTCCTGTTGCGTAGACAGTGGCGATGGTGGGAGTACATCAATGAAAGTGCCTGTATGGATCACCAATCCTGAGAGAGAGACCTTAGTTTATGCCCTACAGGAT
>NW_015644205.1:0-1406 GCF_001515625.1 Sinocyclocheilus rhinocerous
CTAAACTCTGCAGCGCATTGGCCCTCCAGGGCAAGATTTCAGGAATCCTGCTACAGTGTTAAAGTAGCATTGAAGCAGTGCAGAGTTAAGGAGATAATTATTTCAACCCATTCTCACTCCCAAGGCGTCAGAAACTGAAGCATGGTCAAATGCCTTTAGCGTCACTATGAAGACATCATAGGTGCCCCTCTGTGTCACTATATCGATGAACTGGGACCACTACATTGCTTTCAGTGGGAAACTTTCGGCATCAGTACACACACGCGAAGGGCACGAGAATGATGATCGCTATGAAATCACGTTCAAGAAGTCTCATTCAGCACACATCGCGATATTTGCCATCAGTTTACGTGTGCCACAGGTTGGGTGAGTAGTCGTAAATACGCTGTCTTAATGTCTGCTATAAAATGTATTCTGTCTTCTTTATTAATCAGAGTAGCGCCGTATGTTTAATCGCTGTATTATATCAGTCATCCGAGGCTGTCTTTGAGTTCCATTGCGTTTAACTAAACGAACACACCTGCTAACTGAGGTGATTAAACGCTATCTGTCACGTGATGTGCCATAGACCTTGGATCAGTTTTATATTCATATCAGGTTCAAAGATGTAAGTTGTATTTGTAGTAAAATCATGGTAACCACAACGCTTACAATAGTAACTAGTTTTACTGTGAAATTTGAAGTTAAAACGCCGTAAACATAATATTTACCATGTTTTTACCACAGTAACTGTAGTTGAAGTTAAAACGCAGTAAACAGGACATTTACCATGTTTTTTACCACAGTAACTGTAGTTTTACTGTGAAATGTATAGTAATAGCACAGTAATCATCAAACTTACTATGATTGTACCTCTGTAATGGTAGTTTTGATCTGCTTTTATGACAGATATCACAGTAATCACAACATTTACTGTACCATGCTTGTAATACATTTTAATGTAAAAAAAAATTTAAAAAAAAAAAAAATCAGTATTTTTCCATCTTGCAGCATTCTCTATAGAATTATATTTTATTTTCTCTCTTTTTTAATTATTATTATTATTTTTAGCTGAAAAGACGTAAAGGAAGCAGTCAGCCCAGTCGTGTTTGCGGCGAGGTATTCCTTCAGAAACAGAGAAGACAGAAAGCTGCGGAGGCAGACATTTGCAGCGGTAGGTCTATGTTAGTTTTACCCTTTTATCAAACATTCCTGCTGTTATAATTTGCACAACATTTGTTGTTTCTTAAACTTTTGCCCAGTCCAAATACTCACACTTGCACTTGACCACTTGATTACTTATTTGACTACCTGATGGGACACACTTATAGTGTTGTAAAAATGCAAATGTTTACAGATATTTATTTTTAGTTTCAACTTTACATTTTAAAATAAACTTCTAAATGTCTGTTCAGTAGTCCCTATAA
>NW_015644206.1:0-181 GCF_001515625.1 Sinocyclocheilus rhinocerous
AGGAAAGAAGCTTTACAGCCTATGCATGCATGGAATTGCTCGGACGCACTAACTTACACTTGATGTGCATAAGAAGATCTAACATATACTTGTTATACATAAAATCTCTTGCACAGAAACTGTTCATATGCATTGCAAATAAGAAGTCGTTTCAAATGCATGAAACCTTTTCAGTTGTGTA
>NW_015644206.1:228-558 GCF_001515625.1 Sinocyclocheilus rhinocerous
TAATGCATCATATGCTGCATGCATGAACTATCTCTCGCTGGGAAAGACGTTTTACAGCATATGCATGCATGTTATTGTTATACACACTAACTTACACTTGTTGTACATATAGAAGCTCTAACATGATCTGTTCATTCATAAAATATCTAATGATCTGTCTACATGCATTGCATATATGAACTTGTTTGGTATATATGGAAAAATGTCAGTAAGTGCAAGCCTTAGTCGTTGAAGTGCATTCTTCATCTTAACTCTCACTGGGAAAAAATCTTTACAGCATGATATTTGCACAGAAACTTTTCTCATTTATTGCAAATAAGAAGTTGTTTC
>NW_015644207.1:0-522 GCF_001515625.1 Sinocyclocheilus rhinocerous
GAACCCCCCCAAAATAAGCACTGAGAACTGGCGGGGGCTGATGTTATGAGAAGTCGCCTGGTTGGCAAGCCGGAAGAGCCTACGTACACCGGGGTGAGCAATTTATGCGTTGGAAGGGTAGGCCCTACCGGCTGTTGGTATTGGACTACGTGGTTTGGGGCGCCCGGTCGGGAGGGCTCGAGCCGATGCTCAACGGGTGCTCACAGCGTTGGAACGGGTGAGCCCTACCGGCTGATGGGGGAGGAGCAGCGTGATTGTATAGCCCTACCAGGAGGGCCCGAATTGCCTCGACTGGAATAGCTTGCGGCCCGAGTTGCCTCGACTGGAATAGCTCGCGGTGTCGGCGTACGGGCCCTACTGGCTGACAGGCCCCTGCTAATTAATCAGTGGAGGGCAAAAAAATGGCTGACCGAGAGGGCCCATGAAGCCTCTGACTGGAGATCAAGACTCAGGATGACGGACGTGTGGGTCCTCTCAGTTTGGCAGATAAAAAGGCTTTGGGCCATCCGGCAAGGAGGACTC
>NW_015644208.1:0-520 GCF_001515625.1 Sinocyclocheilus rhinocerous
TCACAGTTGCTGAATGTTGCGAAACAACGTTGCTACAGCCCTTTCGCGTCTTACATTTCCACATTGTTACAATGTTGCGAGCATATAGTCGGCGACGTTGCCTTTGTAAAAATGGAATGTTGCACAGACATTGCCATAACGTAAATGTGTTTGCTGGCTAACTGGCCTTAAACCAGTGGCGAGGTTACACTTTCAGCTGTGGCCCACCTGTTTAATTTATTAAATGATAATAATAATAAACGTCTTATTTCACTATAGTTTTATATATTTCATTTAAAAATATTAAACGCGAGTTTTCATGGTCAATTACAGGCAGTTTCTTCATTGTCCCTCTTCCTATAGGTGCATACCATATGCTTGTCAAAATGATGATTGGTCTTTCTGTTAGTCCCACCCACAATGTTATGTTTGCAACATAAGGACAGTAATAGTAAAATGCATGCGTTTGTAGAGTTGAATTTGAAAATAAAATATGTAAAGACAGCCTTCGTGCTTTCAATGTGGAACTAGGCAAAGCTAG
>NW_015644209.1:0-891 GCF_001515625.1 Sinocyclocheilus rhinocerous
ATTGTTTCTGTTACAACAAACTAAATCTAAAACTGCAGCGGATGCATTCTTGCTCTGCCCCTATTATCCAGGCTGCATCTGTGCATATATTTTTTTTTAATCTATTTTAATCTATATTTAATTTAATCGTAGTACAGCACTGACTTTGTAGCATACGTTTGACTGAATTGTTTGCTTTTGTCTTTATTTCCTATTACATAAGTCTCTTATACTACATACTTATACTTTTATAATGGCTATTATTGTTCATTAAAACTGATAGGCTATTTAACAAAAATGGTAGAGTTGTGCTTTATGTAATATTTCATTTTATTATTCATACAGTGAAGATAATCAGAGTATATGTGGACAAATTGCCTTAACCACATGTTAATATGTTTTATATTGTTTAAATGAAAACGTAAAGAACGTTGTGTTTTATAATTTGTTTTGTTAAGGATACACACAGTGAAGAAAACGAAGAGGCAGTGGTGTTTGATGTCATTTCGTTTTATTGTAATGTGGTTGAGACTGACTGCACTATAGTATTCTCCAGGCTCTTCAGTGGGAGTGCAGGGCAGGTGTTGACTTTAGGTATGGTTCAGTCCAGCTGCCCAACACAAGGGACCCTTGTGCCTATACCGGGAGTGGCAAAGAAATTAGAAATACTCCCTCTTTCCATGATCCCCAATGACACTCAGATGCTGACACTTATACAACACCCTTCCCGTAGAAAACTGAACCAGTTATCTAGATGTATCAGCCTGGGGTCTCTTCCTCTTTCTCTGTCCTGCTATTGGATGTTAAAAACCAAAATATTGCATACACTTTCAAACCGGAAATGCAAAAAAGTTATTGTTCCCTTTAAAAGGCACAATATGTAAGATGTTTTTATTAAAATATCCAAAAACC
>NW_015644210.1:0-1219 GCF_001515625.1 Sinocyclocheilus rhinocerous
AAGCTTTGAAATTGGTTTAATCCAAGTCTTCTAAAAAGACACATTAGCTTTATAAAATGAACAGATTTTAAAAAAGGCTTTTATTTACGTACATATAAATATTGATCAATTACCATTACAAAAATCTCAATCTTAAACATTTGTTCATTCTGTGTATTTGTGTTTTTAAAATAGGGTAACTTTGTTGCAAAAGCTTACAGCACAAGGAAGCTTGATTTCAAATTTGATTTCAAACTGAATTTAATAAAAAAAAAAAGACAAGTACACATTCAGAAATAAAATTATAAAACAAATTATCTCAATTCAGTATGAGGTATTCGAAATATGACAACACTGAATTTGTATAAGCAGTGATTTAAGAGCCATAAACAGTATGTTAGGCCTATTTATTTAGATAAATGGAACATCAGATGGCTTTGACCTGTAATGACTGTTCAATGTAGTGATGCAGTTGGGCAGACTAGGATATTTATATGTACAAATCAGACAAATATCCCATTCCAAAACATTTCTAGCATAAACTTACATTGTAAAGCAAATCTGGTGATGTTAATGGTTAATGCGCAGGGTTGGGAGGGTTACTTTTAAAATGTATTCCGTTACAGTTACAAATTACTTCATTAAAAAAGTATTCAGTAACGTAATCCAAGTACCACAATATAAAAGTAATGCAATCTGATTATTTTTGGATTACTTTAAGTTACATGTGTAAAAAAGTCAAAAAATTCAATATCTAAGTCATTTTATTTAACTATTACTTTAAAATTAAATCTAATAAAAACTATAGTAAAAAAAACTATTTGAAACTATTAAAAATTGTCTTGTTTCACCATCTATATATTACAATCCGTATATATATATAAAAGGCTATGCAGACATCTAGTGGCTATACAGTTTAGTTTAACAGTTTTATTTTTATTATTATTTTTGTTACTTTAACATGTACAAGTAAAAATAAATATAGTTTATACACATTTAAAAATTTACACCATATACATATTAGTCTATTTTAAAATAAGCCTACATGTCGAAATGCATGTGAAATGCTATCTTTCTTTATTTCACTGACTGATCCGGAGTGTGGGGACTCTCATTTTAATATCTACATTTCCTCTGATCCGGGGTGTGGGGACTCTCATGTTAATTTCTACATTTTCAGGCTCATTTTTCGCTGGAAAACTTACAACTGCAGTCATGCACACCATGGAATTTTAAAGCA
>NW_015644211.1:0-1085 GCF_001515625.1 Sinocyclocheilus rhinocerous
TTGTTCTGTGAGTTTCTTTATGTGTGCCGTACGCTCATTTGATTTCTCCATGAAAGTCTCTCAGAGAGCACGAGCCTCAACAGCGCGGCATTGATAATAGAAATACACTATCAATTATCAATCGCTGTTTAAGCTGAATGTAATAAAATCAGAAGAATCATTGGCGCGTTTTGATGCGTGATGTCATTTTGGAGATAAATTTTTAATCAGGCTATTAGTCCTGTCGGGCATGTAATAAAATCAGAAGAAATCTTGATGGACACTCACTGGGTTCGTCAGACTGGAGAAATGTTTGTGGTAATGTGACCAAAAATATTTAAGACCTACTGAATCTGAATTTAAGACTTTTTAAGGCCTTATTTTAGGAAAACTTTATTTAAGACATTTTAAGACTTTTTAAGGACCCGCGGCCACCCTGGAATTGACTACTGATTGTTCTAGTTTTGTCTGTGAAGAATGTGGCAAAATCATCAGCTGTAATAGAAGTGGTGGGAGGTGGTGGAGGGAGACAGAGGAGAGAATTGAAAGTTTTGAAGAGATTACGTGTGTCTGGAGCGCTGTTGATCTTGTTTTCACAGTATAAACACAGTTTTCACAGTATAAACAGTGAGCATACATATGTCAACGTATTAGTAAATTTGTATTTTGTACAGTTTTCTTTTTAAATATGTATAAATATTTGAATAATAATATTTGTATTTAATATGGCATGAGAAAGAGTCTTGTCTTGATCATCTACTAGAGACTATTTTATTTCCACTGTTGCATGTGTCAGCTCAATAGGGTCCTATTCTATGTAAATCTGCTGTGAAAGAGTATGCAATGTGATATGCAAATATTTTTGCTGGTATTGTTGTGTTGGTATGTTTATTATTTTTAAATATTGTTATAGATATTGTTAAATATTTATTTATTATTTTTTATATGTTCAGAATTTGATAATTACATTTTTTTTAGCATTTAATACATTTTCTATTGTTAAATATGCGTGGTTATAGTCATATATTCATGTGTTTGTACTATAAACTTGCATTAAATTGGTTAACATCAGACTGAATTGTTTTAGTCTCATTTTTTGTGATCTG
>NW_015644212.1:0-747 GCF_001515625.1 Sinocyclocheilus rhinocerous
ATATATATATATATATATATATAATATGAAATCAATATATTAATATTTGGTTAATTGTACCTACAAATATTTATATATCTTTTATTTTATTTTAATTTTTTTAATTCATAATTTAAATTTTAAGTTAGTGTAGTTATGGCATCTACCAGCAAGGGCTAATTGGACACATGGGCCCGTATTCACAAAACATCTTAAAAGTCTAAAAGTAGCTCATAACTCGCCGATTTAGGACAAAATCCTAAAAATAATGGCCGTGTCAGTCCTAAATTTAGGACTCCTAAATTTTTGTTCTAAGAGTATTTCACAAAGCGTTTTAGCGCTAAAACTAGCACCTAAATCTGTGAAACGTTGGGAGTAGTGAAGAGGACTCCTGAGTCACTAAAACCAAATCTGAACTATCCTAAAATGGCTGTTGCCAGCAATCTACCTCGGAATATAAACATTTTAGAAACATTTGATGATAATGAGCTTTTAAAAAGTTATTGACTTTGGTTTGGAGGTTATCCCAACTCCAAATTTTTGATTATATCCTTAATATATAGCTGTTCTCGCGTCCAGTTTGGTTTTCTTTTATGTTTGCATGTCTTACTATCAGCCATGATTATTCTACTCTGCTAATTAAAAGGCTTCTTATATGCATATTACCATAATTTTATTAGTCGCTTAGTCGCAGAAAAAAAAAATTCCACGAAGTGGCGAAAACATGCAGTCCGTGACGGACAAATCGTTAATGGCTGGTCTATGTGG
>NW_015644213.1:0-1241 GCF_001515625.1 Sinocyclocheilus rhinocerous
ATATAAATATTTCCAGATGAACATGTACTGGACTGAAGCACCTTACATTATCAATGCATTATTTCTTAGAAAAATCATGTTAAATGTGAGTATAAAATCTGACACATCATGAGGTACATTTATCTGTTCACCTCTCTGTCAACATTGCATTATATGTTTTGCTCCCCACAATAAAAACTACAGAGCTTTTATCATAAAACTAAGCATTTAAATATCATCTTACTAACACTTACTGACATTTATATGCATCTTATGTAAGTAGTCTGTAATATTATTTTAAGAATTTCATTGACTTACATTACAAACTATAAGAATTTCATCTTACTTTTTGGCTGTATTGCTGATATCTGCACTATATTGCATATTTTTGCTCACTTTGGGCCTCTGAATTTAGTAATGACATCTGCACTATATTGCACATTTTTGCTCAGTTTGGGCCTCTGAATTTAGGTGGTTTTTTTTCTTGCTCAAGTATGAGCTCCATATAGACACTATTATACTATATGAGCCATAAAAGCCTGATGTATCAAATATGACATTTTAAAAAAAAACTATTTTTTTACATTTTATTTTATCAATTTCTTTAAAGGTTCAATAAACTGTTCCATTAAAACACACACACATTAGGCTTTACAAACAAAGAATGCACAAGCATGTTAAAACATTGCAATGGAAAGGATATAAAGTACAGAAGTTAACTAGGATAAAATGGCCTTTTTTATATATGACACCCCCACGGGCCCCACCTAAAACCAACCATTGAGCGCTACACTGTAAAAGTGTGTGCTTTCCTTCAGCGCAGTGTCTATTGCCAAGAAAGTCCAGCTATTAGGAAAAAGAAAGAGTGTGTGAGCAAGAGCCTCCATAGCAACCGTTTCCCCTGCTGGCCAAGTTGCCTTGTGATGCTGAGTCAGACTGGGTTAGTGTCTGTGGTCAGTAGTGTGGGACATGAGTGACAGGCCAGGCTTGTGCTCTTCTAACAGATGTTGTTAGATGTAGTACAACATAGTCAAATAACTGTCTGGTAATTTTCAAATGTAATGTTTTAAAAAGAAGTCTCTGGAAGTGATATGTATATATAACTATAATATTTGAGAACCACAGAAGAATTCACAAATATATTTTTCTTGTCAAGAAATTTATTTATTTATTTTTAAATGGCAGTTTCAAAAGTAGATTTAAAAAATAGTAAAAAAGAAAAAAAATCAGTTAAAAGGATAATTATCGGATTCTTCCAAAAT
>NW_015644214.1:0-148 GCF_001515625.1 Sinocyclocheilus rhinocerous
GCTTAATACTTTTTATATATTATTATTATTACTATTATTATTTTTTCTTTTTTTTCTTTCTGTTAATACATATGTGTACTATTTGTAAGCAGTCCAGCTGCAATTGCTTTGGCAATACAAATGTATAATTTTTGTCATGCCAATAAAG
>NW_015644214.1:194-949 GCF_001515625.1 Sinocyclocheilus rhinocerous
GAGAGAGAGAGAGGAGAGGAGAGCACAGGAGAGAGAGAGAGAGAGAGAGAGGAGAGGAGAGCACAGGAGAGAGAGAGAGAGAGAGAGAGGAGAGGAGAGCACAGGAGAGAGAGAGAGAGAGAGAGAGGAGAGGAGAGCACAGGAGAGAGAGACAGAGGAGAGAGGAGCACAGGAGAGAGAGAGACAGAGGAGAGAAGAGCACAGGAGAGAGAGAGAGAGAGAGGAGACTTTTAAAACTCTTTTAATTAAACAACTACTTTAAAAACATTATTTACAATTCACCAATTAAACAATAACTCTCCAAACTCATCTCTCATCACAAGAGCATTTTTCACACTCCACCTCACATCAAAGAAATGCATGTTATTTGTTAATTTACAATATGCATATTCCACAAAAACCCGACCCTCTACAAGAGTTTTGAACATTCCAAGCAAATCAGCATCTCTCCCTTCATTCCTGCATCCATGGGATTTTAAAATAGCCAACTTTGCCTGTCCCACTAGAAAATTACCAAGTGTACACTGTGCTTTCCATTCTTTCTTATACTTCACACCCAAAATGAACATATTTTTTGTAAACATAAAACCAAGTTTAGTAAATATTTTGTCCAACAATTCAAACAAAGGAATTAATCTTAAACAATCACAAAAAAAAATGAAAAACAGCATCAAGAATGTTACAAAAAGGGCATGTAGATAAAACCATCTCATTAAATTTTGACACAAAACTATTTGTTGCCACAGCACAATGGA
>NW_015644215.1:0-518 GCF_001515625.1 Sinocyclocheilus rhinocerous
GTTATTTTTTATTGTAATGAAGGATTTTATGACAACAAAAATTGTAATTACTAAAAATTGAAGACTAATTTAATTCATATTGTTTTTCAAATAGGTCAAGCACCTTTTCATAAATATGGCTGTTTCCAAGGTTTTTTTATTTTTTATTTTTAGGATTTACATTTCAAAAAGTAAAGGACAAGTAGGCTACTTCAAGCTGTTTAAGCAGCTTGTACAAACCCTGGTCATTTTTATTATAGACCGCTGTAATTGTCTATTCAAACCAACAAGTTTATTATGAAGAAAAAAAAAAGTGATATCAGTTAAATTGCGCGATAAACAATTTCCAAACAACAGTATAAGAGAGCAGGTTTTGTAGATGTTTCGATGCAAAAATGGAAGAATCCAAAAATAGCATTGCATGGTTTTAATTAAATATTGATTCTCTTTATTTATAAATAAATAATTAAAAAATAAAAAAGCCAAGACAAACAAATGATTTTCTGTTTTTTTATGGATGAACATTGAAGACAGAAAGC
>NW_015644216.1:0-845 GCF_001515625.1 Sinocyclocheilus rhinocerous
GCCTCTGCCATTTTACTACATGTGCACGCCGATAGAGTTGCAACAGGCCAACAGCACTTTACTCTACAGTGATGCTTCCTGGTTCTGTGTTTGAGAGACGTAAAAAACAGGCTGTCTGTAAATTCCCAAATAATTCTAATGTCCACTAGGTGTCAGCCTCATACCGACTCCCAGCACAACCAAAGAGTCAAGGTTTGGCTAGTTAAAAAAAGTGTGACGTGACATGTGGCCAAGTATGGTGACCCATACTCAGAATTAGTGCTCTGCATTTATCCCATCCAAAGTGCACACACACAGCAGTGAACACACACAGCCATTTTTTGCTGCGGCACCCAGGGAGCAGTTGGGGGTTCGGTGCCTTGCTCAAGGGCACCTCACCGTATTGAAGGTGGGAGAGAGCGCTGTACATTCACTCCCCCCACCTACAATCCCTGCCGGTACGAGACTCGAACCCGCAACCTTTGGGTTACGAGTCCGACTCTCTCTCTAACAGGCCAGGACTTCCCTTAGCATGGTAATCTAACTAAACACTTTTTTGCAAGCAACATATGGCTTATATCGTATTTAAATATTCCTGAAAATACAGTTATTCACACATCACGTGTCTAATCTCAAGCTCTTTTTATGCAACGATTGTAATAACTGACAACTATGGATAGATAGATAGATAGATAGATAGATAGATAGAAATACTTTTTTCACACAATAATATTTAAATGGTTTCTGTTTATTTTAGTCATTTTTAGATCATCATAAATTTCAATGTGTAATAGACTTGGTTGGCATTACATTGAATGTCTATGAAAACATCATTTCTGTTTATGCCGTGGGGGAAAACAATCTAT
>NW_015644217.1:0-278 GCF_001515625.1 Sinocyclocheilus rhinocerous
TATATGATGGATTTATGCACTGTATTTTGCTTCAAAATCTTAGCATCCATTCACTGACATTATAAAGCACTTTTATGATGGATTTATTGTGCTTCAAAATCTCAGCACCCATTCACTGCCATTATAAAGCACTTTTATGACGCATATATGCACTGTATTTTGCTTCAAAATCTCAGCACCCATTCACTTCCACTATAAAGCGCTTTTATGATGGATTTATGCACTTTATTTTCCTTCAAAATCTCAGCACCCATTCACTGCCATTATAAAGCACTTTT
>NW_015644218.1:0-1826 GCF_001515625.1 Sinocyclocheilus rhinocerous
TCGCCTCCTCAAATTCTCTACTAGCTCCTTCATACCCACCGTAAGTTGAACTCCTGCCATTATTCCTTTACAACTCTGTTTTCTCCCCTCCAACTCTCACCACTTTTGTTACTTAAACTTTTCCCACACTGCTCATTCTCTTTGCCTTCTCTATCTGTTTTTCAGAGCTACATCCAACAAGCAAGTTTCCATCTCCCAGTACTCTTGCATATTTTACTTCACCTATTTGTGCTTTAATGATGTTAGTAAGTTTTAATGGGTCAGTTTTCTTTACTCCTCCTTCTACCTCAAACCGTACTACCACATTGAACAATTCTGGTCTCAAATCATTTACCTCAACTTCTTTTCCTTCACTCTCCGTTCCACCCAAACTATCTGAATAATTTTTCTTTCTTTTACGTCTAGCCAATTTCTTGGTTCTGGATCCCCTCAACACATCCTCCCATTCACTTTCCCCTTCCTGATCTCTACATTCCATGCTGTTGTTTTCATCTCCTGACTCCCTTTCTGTCATCCTGAAAAGTTTGATATTATTTAGTCGATGGGAAGTAGAGGAGGAGCACCGCTACCGGACCTATACAGGCCGCCGACTAAAGTCTGATTGGACTTCCGTGTTTACCTTTTTCAGCTGACTACGGAAAGCGTTAAGTGTCAAACATTATGCGCTGCGCTATAAGAGGTACGTAGTGGAGCCCTACATGAATTATCGAAAGTTTTCCCAAATCTGAATGCTGCTTCTTCTTCTTCTTCTTGGCTTTTAACGGCGGCTGGCAACCAGCGTAATTAGGTGCATTACCGCCACCTTCTGCTCCGGAGTGTGGAACAGAGAGTTACATTCTACAACTCCATAAAAAAATATATGATGGCAGATATTAAGTTTGATTTCCAACAGATTGTACTCCACCCCATTTAAAAGAAACAAAGGAAGGCAGCCATTTTGGGCGCCAGATCCCCAAGCAAAAGCATTGTGTGCACACACAAACAACTAATGTTGTTTGTGTGTGCGTGAGGTGCCTGTGCGATCAGGTGGATTAAATCAAATAAAGATATAAAGAAAAGAAATAAAATGCATTAAGAGTGTCACAAAAATGAGCATAGCCTATACTTGCTGCACAGTTTTTTTTTTTTATTTTTGTTAATCTGTTAATTATATTATAGCCTATTATATATTTTGTACATATTGTATATCTGAAGAAATCAACAGCTTGTCTGTACAGCTTGTCTGTTTGTTGCTGCCGTGTGTTTTGAGTTTGAGCTCCGTCAAGTTAATTCTTTATCGTCTATTTTTTATCTTAAAATCAATTTTATACACCACCATTTTCGTTTCTATAACGTGTGACTATATCCCCCATCGTATTCTACAACAAAAACAATCAGAGCGCCTTGTTATCACTAGTTCTATTTTGATTTCCAGAGTCCACTATTAGCTTATAGCCCGTTAGCATCGCCAGCGTGGTTGCCGCTAATCTCGCTTACATTGCTAATACTCTATTCACACACATTACCATTGTTTTACTCACTGTTACTTGCTTTAATGGCGGATGTGTGTCTACCTTTGAGTGCAGGTGAGGACACGTTCAAGCTGCATTCGGTGCATCTCGAGCTGGAGGCTGTGGAGAAGCAGATCCGCGACCTGGTGGTGAGGCAGACCCAGCTGAGAGAGCAGAGAGCCGCGCTGGAATCATGAGGCCATGGGCAGCTCCGCGACCTGGTGGAGAGGCAGATCCAGCTGAGAGAGTGGAGAGCCGCGCTGGAAACATCCCGGGCTGATGCTCACAAGGCGGGGTAAGTATACAGTGCACTGCTAACTCTCCCACCACCTCTAC
>NW_015644219.1:0-165 GCF_001515625.1 Sinocyclocheilus rhinocerous
TTTTTGTTCAAATAAGTGCAGCCTTGGTGAGCATGAGACTTAAAATAAATATTACAAAATCTTGCTGATCCCTAACTTTTGTTTACATGTAGGCTAATATTTATTTTAAATTGGCTAGTTTGTGCAAGTAAATTTATTTAAACTGGTTGTTAAAAGTTCAAATGG
>NW_015644219.1:228-724 GCF_001515625.1 Sinocyclocheilus rhinocerous
GTACTGGCAGGGATTGTAGGTGGGGGGAGTGAATGTACAGTGCTCTCTTCCACCTTTAATACCACGACTGAGGTGCCCTTGAGCAAGGCACCGAACCCCCAACTGCTCCCCGGGCGCCGCAGCATAAATGGCTGCCCACTGCTCCGGGTGTGTGTTCACGGTGTGTGTGTGTTCACTGCTGTGTGTGTGCACTTAGGATGGGTTAAATGCAGAGCACTAATTCCTAGTATGGGTAACCATACTTGGCCACATGTCACGTCACGTCACTTTTTTTATGTTCTGTAATTGCTGTTAATAAATCTGTCAGAAAAGAAATATGCTAAAGTTTCACCTTTAGGGGTACAACAGCCTGGCAGCCTTTTACAAAAATTAACCATGGTTTTATTACAGTAACCACCGTTTACCACAGTATTTGTAGTAAAACTGCAGTTACCACAAATTTACCATGGTGGTAATAATAATAATACATTTAGTGCTTATGCAACACCATGTTTAT
>NW_015644219.1:866-1384 GCF_001515625.1 Sinocyclocheilus rhinocerous
AAAAAAACAGGTGATTCAGCAACAGGCACATGTACAAATGAGCACAGAGACATGAAACAGAAAAAAGGGACATTGTGAGACACACAGGCAGACATGGTGGATAAGATGACTAGTGCAACATTCAAAGCAGCATTCAGATTTTAAAGGGGTCATATGATGCAATTTAATTTTTTCCTTTCTCTTTGGAGTGTTACAAGCTCTTGGTGCATAAAGATCTGTAAAGTTGCAAAGACTAAAGTCTCAAATCCAAAGAGATATTCTTTATAAAAGTTAAGAGTCAACCACGCCTACCTAAAACGGCTCGTTCTAACACGCCCCCAAATACTACCTCAGGATGTGGGAAGATTTGCATAACGCCGCCCAAATGTTTACTCAAAGAAAGAAGGCGTAACTTTTATTCTCTCTGTAGTATTGTTGCCGCTGCCGCCATGTCGTGAAGGCGCTGTGTGTTTCGTTGTGAAAGCGAAACTACTTTGTTTGGTCTTCCAAAAGAGGACGATATCCGCTTCGTCATGCCT
>NW_015644219.1:1614-1764 GCF_001515625.1 Sinocyclocheilus rhinocerous
AGAGAGGCCGAGCGAGTGCGTCAGAGGGCGAGATGCGCGAGAGAGACCAAAAATGTGCGTGAGAGAGACCGACAGTGCGCGAGAGAGACCGAGTGCATCCGAGAAAGAGCGAGAGTGCGCGAGAGAATGCAGACAGGGTTTTATGTTTAC
>NW_015644220.1:0-135 GCF_001515625.1 Sinocyclocheilus rhinocerous
TAAAGAACATTTTATTAAACTTGCAACTTTGCCATTCAGTAGTGTTCCATAAAAAAGTATAAATGTAAACAAACCTAATAAAAATGAAATAAAAAGAAAATAATTACAAAAGTCTGAGAAAGTCAGCATGTTCTT
>NW_015644220.1:326-640 GCF_001515625.1 Sinocyclocheilus rhinocerous
TTAAAAGTTATTATTATAAAAAATGTTAAGTATTAAAAGTACTCTTAGAAATGTGTAAACAACAGATTAAACAGACATCTCCAGCATGATGAAAAAAATGAACAGAGGACTTCAGTAGTGAAACTCCAAACGAAATCCAAATTTCTATTAAATCCTTTTTTAAAGCAAAAGTAGAGTGCAACATAGAGTGCAAGAAGCAAGTGTCCATCTCATAGTCCAAATCACTGAAATCAAAGTTTAGTATTATAGTGTAAGAATGACTACATGTCCTTGTGTTCTGGTCTACTAATAATAAAATATTATAATTAATAATT
>NW_015644220.1:824-929 GCF_001515625.1 Sinocyclocheilus rhinocerous
ATATGGTTTTATTGAACAAAACTGTTAAAATACTGTATTATAATGTAATAGAGCAACTGGTCTATATATAATTATAAAATAATATAATATAATCTCTATTATAGA
>NW_015644221.1:0-1026 GCF_001515625.1 Sinocyclocheilus rhinocerous
CATCTTTAATGAAAATACTATGTTAATGCAAAAGAATAATTAATAGTGGAACACATTGTTTTTATAACAAGTAAGTTTGACACCTAAAAATGTGTACCTTTTAACATGTTCAACAGAAAAGTACAATCATGGGAGATGGTGAAGTGGAGTGTTTCGGCTCGGCGGCCATTTATCTCTGGCAGCCAGAAAGAGAGCAAATAGAGGTTCAGAAAACCCGCTTTGATGACAAATCAGCATCCTTCATGACAGATGCAGATGAGATGTACCTGAAAGGTATTCTTTTTAGTAAAGAGGGTGGCAAAGCTAATGTCAAAACTCACAGTGGGAAAGTACAACAGATAAAAAAACGCTATTTAATGTGTTCCTGTGCTTGAGTTTTCAGAGGTCAAAGTTCTTCACTTAAATAGTGTATAAATGTGTGTACAAAAAAAGTCAAAAAAAAAATGTTCATTACAGAGTGTTACAGTAAAATAAGATTAAATATTCCCAATGAATCCTCCCATTGTTTGACAGAATTGAGGACATGGCCAACCCTTATGACTACCCAATGATCAGCCAGGGTGAAATCACTGTCAAGAGTATCAATGACGTGGAGGAGTTCATTGCCACTGATGTATGTTGACAACTGCAATATTATTTTTAGTAACATTTTTGAGGTGGTACAAAAAGTACAGTCAATTTCACCTGAAGTACAGAGTTTTATATTGAGCGATTTTAATCATGTGTCGCTGAAAAAAGCACTTACACACTATTATTAATATGTCACCTGCCCAACCAGATGGAATAAAATACTAAATTTGTGTTATAGGTCAGTGATTGGGCTCGGTCAATCACAACTGAGTGTTTTTATTGCCTACATATAAGACTGTTTTAAGGAGAGAGAGTACAAAACAAGATGTAAGAGTGTTATGATTGCATGGACTGGACTATGCTTAAATAAAACTTTGGTGATGATTTGGATGAACTTGCTGGGGCTCGTTCTTTGTACGTTGCTAACTCAGTTAGCTGGATTTGATTGTTGACGAT
>NW_015644222.1:0-571 GCF_001515625.1 Sinocyclocheilus rhinocerous
CATTACGCCAGATCTGGGTCAACGCCGCCACACGCTCGCGTCATGGTACTGTCGTGAACGCGCGTCTCCTCCGTCTCCTTCATCTCCTCTGTGTCACCCTGGTGCCATTTTGGAGAGTATCCACTGAACGTAAACAGCGTATGCTGTTCTGTGTCAGCTGTGTCACATGGATACGTTTTCTACGTTGTTTACGTTTTGATTTGAATGAAAACAACGTATCCGTGTGGCGCAGCTGACACAGAACAGAATACGCTGTTTACATTCAGTTGTCCGATACTCGGAGGAGACAAATTGTTGAATAAAGTCATTCTTTTTGTTTTCTTTGCGAAATGGCTGTCATGACATCATGAAAGCGTACTTTAAAAGAGATGACAGTGCTTTAAACCAGGCTTCGTGAAATTACAGTTGAACCCCTGATGTCACATGGATTATTTTATCGATCTCCTTGCCACGTTTCTGGACCTTGATCGTAGTAGTTCCATTGCTGTCTATGAAGGGTCAGAGAGCTCTCGGGAATTCTTCAAAAATGTCTTAATTTGTGTTCCGAAGATGAACAGAGGTCTTACGGGTT
>NW_015644223.1:0-361 GCF_001515625.1 Sinocyclocheilus rhinocerous
GTGTCGACCCACTTCAATGATTGGGGGATTTAATGGTCATTTACAACCTTCTTAAAAACAGCCACATAATCTTATAGGTGAATGTACTTTTCAAAATTAGTTATTAAACAGTTGCTCCTGGCAACAGGGAAAGGTAGTATGTTTAACAAAACACTCGGAAACTGAGGGCGACAACAACCACGCAAGACAAGGGAACTGGGGAAAACACAGGGCTTCTAAACACATGGAACGTAATCAGGGAGAACAGAAACAGGTGAGGAGTAATCAATCAAAACAGGTGAACAGAATAAGTGATGATTAACTAAATGAGAACAGGAACTGAACCAAATAGGGGCAAACAGGAACTAAACAGAAACAAACA
>NW_015644223.1:465-1198 GCF_001515625.1 Sinocyclocheilus rhinocerous
ACTTTTTTACAGAATTGCAAAATTGTTTACTCAATACAATATACTTTTTTTCTGTAATGTTCTGGATGCTGTGTTCTACTTTTTTCTCTGTAGTGTCTAATGAATGCTCTGTAGTGTTTATTTTATTGACTCGTGTGTATGATCTGAGAGCACCGTTTGATTTTGAGTGCAAGTGAAATGGTTTTGCAGTGATTTTTTTATTTTGATGGAAGAGTCAGAGGTTTCGTGAATTTAGTTTGAGGATTTGGATATTTAGATTTGTGTTTAAGGTTTTGAGAAAATGAGTGATGGTTTCAAGAAATGTGTTTTAGCAATTCAGAAAAACTGTAATACCGAATCAACTTTTATAATCCCCTGCGAAAATGAGTGTGACGTGAGTGAAGATTTGGGAAAAGAAAAGAGACACCATGTCCATGGAATAACTAATTGAAATATTGTTAAATTTGCTGATAATCAGGTGAACGAAACACAAAGCCGGCAAAGGGCTTACAATGCAAATTCATTCTCTGCCAACAGGAGGCCCTTTCGGAACGGCAGAAATATAGCGGTTTCCCCGGTAACGGCAGCACACAAAGCTGTGCAGCCCCTGACTCTGAAACGTGAAGCGCTCATATTTATTAATCATAGCCTTTTGAAGTTTAATCATCACAGTTTAATTGTCTTTCCGTCCCAAATTTAAGACCTCTTGAACTCATAATTAAGACTTTCTTGTACCATTTAAGAGTTTTTATGG
>NW_015644224.1:0-1615 GCF_001515625.1 Sinocyclocheilus rhinocerous
CAAACAACGAATAAATTATATAGAGAAAGCGAGCAAAGAACACAGCGGAGCTTTTTGAAACTCCAAATCAGTTAAACCACTGCATCGCAAAATGATTCACTGTTTCGAAGCGCTCCAATCGAAATGATTCACTGTTTCGAAGCGCTCCAATCGAAATGATTCACTGTTTCGAAGCGCATCAATCGAAATGAGTCACTGTTTCGAAGCGCTCCAATCGAAATTATTCACTGTTTCGAAGCGCTCCAATTGAAATTATTCACTGTTCGAAGCGCATCAATAAACCATGAAGGCGAGCCAATGGATATCACACACAAGCAATGTGCAAACTTTGTGCAAGAGTTATGCCGGCGAACTTCTTAATCTCAGTCAACATTATGCAGAAAGTGAAAGTAAAAACGGAATGACTGAGCTTTCGGCATCTGATGCCACATATTCTCTCAGAGACGACGAGAGACGAATCTACTTCAACATATGATGATAACGGTATACAGCTGTCTTCGTTTATTCCCTTAATATTTATCTTGTGGCCCGTACATAGTGAAAAAAAAATGAGAAGAAACGTCTATCATGTTAAACAGGTTGTTTTTGAAAGTCGATGCTTAAAATAAAAGCTTTTTATTTCATTGATTTTTATTGATGACTGCAGTGTTAATATTTTAATTATAGGACTATAATTCATTGTAATATACCCGTTTTAAAAGACCATTTTTGAAAACATTTTAATTGAGGAGTAAATAGCCTAATCTTATCCTTGCAGCGCGTCAGTTATGCAGTAATTATTGCGGGGCAAATTAATTGTCATTTTAATTTAATAATAGGCACAATATGTAATTTTTGCCGCTAGAGGGAGCGTATTCAAAATAAACAGAAACAAATAAAACGCATAACATATTAAAGCGTCTTTAGTGTTTCCATGTTTTCTAAAAAACAAAACAGGAAATCAAGGGGTTATGACGTCATTGGCAGGCGACACAATGACACTATGGACACGGTCCGTGTCACTAGTTAAAATTGCTTATTTCTCTGGATTTAAACATTCTTTGCAACATTTGGGATAATGCAAGTACACAAGTCAGCAAAATATATAACACTGTTCTAGTGGTTTTTGGATATTTTTTTTAATAAATCTTACATATTGTGCCTTTAATAATAAAAGTAACTTCATTATAATAATAGGCCTAATAAAAATAAGAATGTACCAGGCCTACATTAATTGGAAATGCCAAATCCTCTTAATATTGCCAAATTGCCAATAATTGATGTTTTTGACAAAATCTCTGGCTGTCTATCATCGTAACAAGATCATCGACTTTCGACGCAGCCCAGCAAGGGGAAGTTACCGCGGGGCCTTTCGCAGTGCGTGCCCGTCCGCTACGCTACTGGGCAGACAGCACGTTGCCCGTTACGTCGTTTGGCCTGTCTTGTTGAGTGGGGGGGCACTGAGAACATTATATATTTCACACACTTTAAACTCTTTTATTTTCCAAATGTAATATGATTAGTCCAATGAATCGCTTGGTTTGTAATGCGTACCGAACCGAAAGCCTCGTACCGAACAATTCAATACGAATACGAGTATCACTACACCCCTAACATATATATATATATATATATA
>NW_015644225.1:0-455 GCF_001515625.1 Sinocyclocheilus rhinocerous
TTATTAAAAAAGTGACTTGACTTGATAAATATAGGTAGGTGAACAGCAATAGTTCAAATGTGTGAATTAGTATAAAATTAGTATATTTTTAGAATTAGTATAGTGTATTTTTTTACACTTTGGCAGATCTGCTCCTCCTTCAGTGAAGCTCCTCCCACAATAATCACACCTTCAGTGAAGCTCCTCCCACAACAATCACACCTCCAGTGAAGCTCCTCCCACTGCAGATCAGCAATAAATACTGGATTATTCCCATCAGCCTACAAGTGAAGATGAGCATCAGGAAGAAGTGAAATCTGCAGAGACATGACAGGACAGTGAGAACATGAGAGATCCAGAACCCCGCAGAATGAAACACACTGAAGAACAAACAGGGCTGCATTTCCCAAAAGCTTCGTAAGCCTAAGAAATTCGTAAAAACGATCGTACGACTGATCTTAATATTACGGTCTGTT
>NW_015644226.1:0-926 GCF_001515625.1 Sinocyclocheilus rhinocerous
ACTACTCAGAGTACTAGTTACTTTTTAGCCGGCGATATTTAATGAGTTACTAAAAAATATTCATTCATATCAAAGATCTATGTGGATAATAGCTACTTTGAACAAAACCCACTTTTATCTTATTGACAAAGTACGTGAATTAGTGGTCATGATACAGGAATTTCTAACTTCAATACCTTGAAAAATATCAATAGTAAAATACCTGTGAACCGGAAGTTGCAACTGACTTCAGTGTTGTGATGTACAGTATTTCCAAGTGAAATGGAATATTGAATAAAGGGCGGGGTTTTATTGTGGTGCACCTCCACTCCACCTCTTGCTCATAGCAGATTCACGGTTGGATAGGAGCGGTTAAGAATATCTGCTTGTTATGTCTGATATCACGCTTCACTGCTTCTGGGTCCTAACGCTCTGTCAGACGCCCCAACAAAAAAAACAACAACAAACTGTGCTAATATACACCCACGATGTCATGTAATACTGACAAATTATAACCCTAACCTTTATCTCCATACTGAAATCCCAGATGACAAGACAGTGATTCAGCTAAAATATTAGTGTCTGAGACAGACAGAGCACGGAGACTGTAGTGTGCACAGCAAATTTTTAAATGCTTAGCTTAAATATGTAATATTAATTAAATAGTGCTCATAAATGGCTGCTGAGATAGTATTCTCAAGTGAAATGAGTAGAGCTTGGACAGCAGTCCTTATGTCAGGACTTAACAAGAGGATTCTCCCCAAGCGACCCGGAAACAGCAGTCCTTACGTCATGACTTAACAAGCGGATTCTCCCGACCGAAGCCGTCTGATGTCATCAGAGCAAGAACGCCATTCCAGAGCGGAAGCAGTTTTTGATTAAAGATTACGACGGCAGGCAATTTTTTTTTTTACAGTGTATTGACTTGCATGGTTCAATTGTTCACC
>NW_015644227.1:0-1114 GCF_001515625.1 Sinocyclocheilus rhinocerous
GCCATAAAACAAGAAGAAGAAGAAGAACTTCCTTTGTGATCAGCTATGGAAGCACATGGTTTTTCTACTGTGTCTTTTGTTTTATTTTGTTAGATGTTTGGAAACCTGAATAAATCAATTTGGATTAAGAAACAAGAAGATGCGTGTAGATACTTTACTGACACAGATTTTCACCAAACGTTGGAATTTATATTAGTAGAAAAACCGCTTCATCAAGTCTACACAATGTGGATTACTTTGGATTGATGTCTTGTGGCTGCTTGTCCAAGATAACATGTGGGAAAGGCCTGGTACCGGACGGCCAACAATTGGAATATAATTTGTGCTTGTTTGGATGTTTGGAACTTACAAAGGAGGATGATGGAGGAGGACAATGAAGCTGCTATGGTGGTGGAGAAACGGCAGGTGAGAACAACTTTAAAGGCTTTGGAGGCTGCTTTGCAAACACAGATCAGCTCAAGAAGGGCTAAATTGAGCTATCTCACAAG
The DNA here is from genome assembly GCF_001515625.1 of Sinocyclocheilus rhinocerous. NCBI lineage: Eukaryota > Metazoa > Chordata > Actinopteri > Cypriniformes > Cyprinidae > Sinocyclocheilus > Sinocyclocheilus rhinocerous. The sequence continues at coordinate 489 of NW_015644227.1, forward strand.
GGGGAAAAATTTGATGTGTAATTTAATGGATGATGATGACAATGTGGAAATAATGAAGAGCAAGTTTGCACCAGAGTTCAAACTATTTATTGGAGAGTTTTGTGGTATAAATGCTTCTGTTAAAGAACTGCTAATTCAACTAGAGTCTGATGAAGAAGTTAGTAAGGATCAACTAGAGTGGTTTGAACCTAAGGCAGAGGCTTTGAGTAAATTTACAAGTGAAGTGGATGTGTGGATTGACATTGCTCTGCAGCGTAAGAAGGAATCAATGAAGAGGTTAGCCCTGGAAACAGTATATCAGCAATATCTTCTAGGAGCTCTCGTAGGTCTAAAGCATGTGATGTATGCTTTGTTACTTCATCTGTTTCATCTGCACGCCTAAAGGCAGAACTGGAAAAGGCAGCATTACTAGCAAAGGCAGCAACATTAAAACAAAGGCAAGCTTTCGATGAAAAAGAGTTTAAGTTTAAGGCCGTAAGAGAGCAACTGGAAGTCCAAACTGCAATAGCTGCAGCCGATGCGCAGCTTAAAGTTTTAGAGAGGTATGGATCACAGGCATCAGATGGTAAGCAAAGTGAAGACAATATATCTAGAACTGAGCATGAAGAGTCCAGTGTGTGTGTTAG
>NW_015644228.1:0-509 GCF_001515625.1 Sinocyclocheilus rhinocerous
CAACATGCTGTCCCAACAGCAACACATTAATATGCAAATTAGATAATAAAAAAGTAACTAATTACTTTTTGGTACATTCCAAGATGGCGGCATGTCTATTTGTCGTGTTTGTTGAACATGTGGTTGTCTAATTTTGTATTGTTTTCGTTTGTTTTATAAATTTTAAGACTCTACTTTTAGATAGAAAAGAAGAATTCTAAGGGTTTTAGAAATTGAACAAGGGATCTTTCTCAACTGGATCTATGATGTGATCTCTTTTGGCCTTGAAGAGTATCGCACCTTAAGGGATTACAAAGACGGGCTTTGGATCTTCTGGAGCGTTTCCCTAATTCGGATCCATGATGTGAGATCGTTTGGCCTTGATGAGTACTGCACCTTACTGGATAAAGGAAAGTGCTTTCGCTATTTTATCTACGCTAAATAAGATATGATGATACTGTTCAGGGTGGTTTTTAAAAATTTGTTTTATCCATCTTGCAGTATCGTTTCAAAAGTCTTCAACCCTGGAA
>NW_015644229.1:0-178 GCF_001515625.1 Sinocyclocheilus rhinocerous
AGGCGTGTCCAGCTGTCCTTGTGTAGCCTCTGTTCGGCACCTGTGCGGAGGAGGATGTTGTGGAGGACTGCTGTTGGACATACCATGGTTTTTGCAGGATGAGGATGCCCTTTTCCATGGCTTCTCCCAGTGGTTGGTCTGGAACCTGGGTCTGTTGCCATGGTGATGGCTCTGTCCT
>NW_015644229.1:445-562 GCF_001515625.1 Sinocyclocheilus rhinocerous
TGGAGGTTTCGGAGGAAAAGGCTCTTGAAGCTGGTGTCCTCCTCCATCCCAGGGTAATTGCGAGCTCCGAGTTAAGCTCGTCGAAGTCTGTGGTAGTAAGCATGGGGAGTTTCATGC
>NW_015644230.1:0-3343 GCF_001515625.1 Sinocyclocheilus rhinocerous
CACTGAATGTTGTAACAAAGGTAATAAAGAGTTGGTTATTATTATATTAAGTCTCTTTCCGGCTCAGACTGCACTGGTTAAAGCTTAAGGGGCTCGTGATGAACGAACGACTCGGAAAACCCGAAGACTCGAACCAGGTGAACTACATGACTAATTCCAGTGCAGAACCTATAGGATGCTGCGCATGCGCGACTGAACGAATCACTTCCCGAGACGACTCGTTCCTCCCGAGTCACATTAAAGATTCGTTCGTTCAAGAACGACCCAACACTAGTCACCATGGAAACGGGGCGGCAGCTCAACTGTCAGCAGCAACTCCGTCTCTCACTGTTGTTTTCACTCATTTCAGGTAAGTTTAGTCTCTACAATTACACAAATACTACATACAAGCGTTCCTGACACTTTCTTTCATGTAAATGACACGCTTCCGTTGAATATTTACTTTATAGAAATGGTTTAGTGTCTTCGGAAAAAGTAGTCATCGTCACATGACCAGCATTTTCGTCTCGTCTCGTTTTCGTCACGTAATAAAGATTCGTTGACGACGATATTTAGTCATAATTTTCGTTGACAAAAGCAACACTAGTCTCAACTCCTCCACGTTTGGCACACGAGGAATTGGAATTCGACGAGGGGTAGTGATGCTGTATGGCCTTGCATTCTCTTTTAGCTCTATCTTTACTGGTTCTCCTTTTAGAAGTCCTAGCTCTCCATAAACACTCACTTCCTCTACATGCTGTATCAGACCTAGGTGGGCTCCAACTGCTCGACTTAGCAGATTGTCTCCCCCTGTTTTTACCACTGTAATCCTAAAATGGCAGTCTAGTGTTTTCTTGCCTATTTTTAGTTGGGTTCTAGCTATAAATTGTCCACTTGTCAGCAATTCCCCTCCAGGACTCTGTAGTGGTGTTGTCACTGGCTTAAGTTTAGGCTTTTGATGTAAGCCATTGTATGTTGTCTCTGTCATGAAAGATGTGTCTGCTCCTGAGTCAATTTTGAATGACACTGGTGTTCCTTCGATATTAAGTGTCGTTTGCCATGGTGGTTCGTTGTCTGCTACCACCATATCAACAGTATTGCTACATATGTTTTTCTCTGTCACTGATCCGAGGAACAAGCTCTCCACTTCCTCTGTTACTTCTCTGACACTCTTAGTGAAGCATACCGAAGCAAAATGGCCAATTTTCTGACATTTATTGCATTCCTTACCCCTAGCTGGGCATTTGTCTGACTGTGAATGCAAATGGCCACATCTGCTGCATTTTTTTTTCTTTTTATCTCCACTCATTTGTTTGCTCCCGTGAAAATAATACTTTGCTTTTACAACATCAATACTTCCTGTTGCTGCTGAGGCTTTAATAGGGCTTGTGCTATTTTGTGCTTTAACAAGTTCATAGTGTCTAGCCATATCCACTGCCGCTTTCAGAGTTAAATCACTGTGCATTAATATATTCTGAGAGATACTCTTATCAGCTATTCCAATCACTAGCCTATCACGAATTTCCTCATCCTTACATCTGAAATCGCAATGCTCAGCAAGCTCATAGAGGTGTCTTATATAGCTTTCCACCATTTCATTGGCCTCCTGAACACGTGAGTGAAAGCGGGTACGTTTGAATATGATGTTCCTTTTTGGCACGAAATAGTCATCAAACTTTGCGATGGTTGCATCGTAAGTTATGGCTTCGTCCTCCCCAAAGATTGAATGACTTAAATATATGTTTTGCCTCCGGGCCAATACAGTAAATCAGAGCACTTACTTGGACATCCGCGCTATCCACGATTAGCTTGCTAGCAATCCGGTACCTCACGAACCGTTGCTTCCAATCTGGCCATTCCTCCGGCTTCGAAAAGTTCAGTTGCTCTGGAGATGCAAATTTTGCCATCCTCTCAATAAAGTTGAGTCCAGTACTTCTGACACCATGTGTCGTTCTCCAATATTCTAATCTTTTGAATCGGGGCAAACATCAGACTTAGACTGCTTTAGGTTTCACTTCCATTTACTTTCGCTCTCCATCTGAACTGCGCATGCGCATACAGAACCGCCTGTGACGAAAAGAACACATCAAACAAACATCAAACAAACATCAAACAAATCGCTTCTCGTCACAGTTCTCAATTCCAGTCCTGGGGAACTCTTGCTCTGCACATTTCGCATTTCTCCCTAATTTAACACACCTGATTGAGATCATCAGCTTGTTAGGGGAGAGAGCCATGAACTGAACTAATGAGCTGATGCTCTCAATCAGGTGTGTTAAATAAGGGGGAAATGCAAAATGTGCATAACAAGCGGTCCCCAGGACTGGAATTGAGAAACACTGCGTTATAGCAAGGGTGCCCAACCCTGGTCCTGGAGATCTACCTTCCTGCAGAGTTCAGTTCCAACCCTGATCAAACACACCTGTCTGTGATTATCAAGTGCTCCTTCAGATCCTAATTAGTTGGTTCAGTTGTGTTTGATCAGGGTTGGAGCTGAACTGTGCAGGAAAGTAGATCTTCAGGAACAGGGATGGGCACCCCTGCATTATAGGCCATAAATCCCCTTTGCTTAAACATGTAGCTCTCAGTTAGACATTGCCTTGTTTTTGCTGCTGCGATTTTATTTATACCGTTATTTCTCTTTTCAGATTAATTTGTGGCAGATCAAATTTGTTGTAGTCACTTAATTTTATAACGCAATAAAGTTAGTTTTAGTTTGATATTAGCTGGATAATCACTTATGTTGTTAAAAGCTGCAGTCCGTAACTTGTTTTGGTTGAAAATTATCCAAAATCAATATATGAGCAAGTACATAACCAGCCAGTGTTCAAAACTATCACCTTACTTTAGCCCGATTCACAACAGTTAGCATATAATATTGTTTTCTAATTTGAGTGGTACGGGTATGTTTTCGCGGGAAATTCAAGCATGGCGCTGTTGTCCCGGCTACTAGGCTATCGCATGTGAGGATCCTGCAGGTGACGGATCGTTTATAGCCTTTTCTCACAGCAGCTAGAATATTTAAATGTATAATTTTGATGGCGGATTGTAATCCACAAAGGATCGAATGACATTAAATTATATTCCAGTTTTAAATGTGCTTCTGATTACAGATAGCCTGGGATTACACAAGATTTGTATTTTAAAGACAACCAGTTCGAAGGGAGCATAATTAGCTTTTTGGGTTAAAATAATTTCTTAATATGAAATTCAAATGGTATGACAATTAGAGATTATAGATCGTACATAAATTGAAATCTACACGCTAACGGGTAGCGGGGAAGTCTAACGGGTAGCGGGGGAAGTCGTGGCCTAATGGTTAGAGCAGTGGTTCTCAACCTTTTTTTCCACCGGGCCGCACTAT
>NW_015644231.1:0-978 GCF_001515625.1 Sinocyclocheilus rhinocerous
AAATCAAGACTTTGTAAAAGAGCATAATAGGACCCCGTTAACTAAATTTCATTTTCATGGTATCCCACGGCAAAAAAAGAAAAGAAAAAAAAAAAGAACGTAGCAACCTCTAAAAATGAATTATAAAAACACGATTCAATCAAGGTAAAGCTTTAAGCATAAAAGTTTCATGGGTGTAGGCTAGGCATGGGCCGGTATGAGATTTTGACGGTATGATAACCTTAAGCAAAACTATCACAGTTTCACGGTATCACGGTATTGTCATTACAGCTCTAAAATGTGTAATTTTTAAATGACTGGGTAAAAAAAACAAAAAACGTTTTTTCCGCTGAACAATATATTTTGTTTTTGAGCAACATACAGAATATTAGGAACAGAAGAATTTGTTTATTTTTTCTTTGATTTGTTTCCTAAAAATAAGAAAAATAAAGACTGACATCTTTATTTAACCTAAATCTGTAATTACAGTTATTTAATTTTTTAATTAGTTATATAAGTTATATAATTCATATACAGTACATATCATTTATATTAGGGGTGCTCCGATTGATCGGCTACCGATCACTATCGGCCGATAATCACGTTGGGATGATTGATCGGCGGTCTCTAAAAAGGCCGTTCTCAAGCTGATGACGCTGCCGTGAGAGGTTTGGCTCGACATGCAGTGGTGCCGTCTCAGTCTCTGTCCGGCGCAGGTGAAATAATTATAATGCTGAAGGTGAGGTACTCACCTTCATATTTCTCCATTAAATAACTTATAAAGTCATTTGAAAACCTTGTGTGAGACGTAATTTCACAAACAGCGTGAGTGAATCACCGTGCGCGCGCTCTCTTTCTCTCTCAAAATACGCAAATGGCTTCAAATCACCACACATCGCGTCTGTCTATAAGCGAGCTGCACGCTGCACAGTTGAGTCTATAAGCGAGCTGAAAGCTGCACAGTTGACACAGGAATTGTCACTTGTACAATCGAGGCAG
>NW_015644232.1:0-894 GCF_001515625.1 Sinocyclocheilus rhinocerous
ATATATCTCTCATGTCTCTTTGTTGAGTATTTGCTGAGTTACAGTAATTTTAATGACGCGTTTCTAAATAAAGATCACGCAGACCAAGGCTGCAGACAGCGCACCCTGTTTGTTTTCTTTATTTTATAAATGCACAAAGTTTTGTTGTTATTATGTGTATACAAATAAAAGTAGACCATTTACAGATTCGATTCAGCCCGAACAATCAGAAACAAGGTAAACAGTCCAAGGTCAAGAGACAAGGCAAGGCAAGAAAACAAGGAACTAGGAAACACGGAAAGACACAGGAACTAGGGAACTCTACAGGCTAACAAAACTGAGCAATAAATGAGTGAAAAACTAGGCTTTAAATAGGGTGAGACTGATGGAGGTAACAAGACACAGGTGAATGCAGTCAGTGATCAAGAGTCAAGGCAAAAGATTATGGTGAATGTACTTAGTGAGGGAGTGACAACAGTCTGGGGTGGAGTGCCCTCTGTAGGAGCTCATGGGCACTCCAGCTGGTGATCATAACAGAGTCCCCCCCCCAAGAAGCTGCTTCCAGACGCTCCCAAACAAAAACAGAAATTAGTCCAGGAGGGAGGTGGAGAGGAGGTGCAACAGGTGGAGGGCCAGGTCCAAGTGGAAGTGAAGGAGCTGAGGACTGAGGCAAAGCTGGCAGCTAAGCAGGGTTGAGCCTGATCAGTACCTGGATGGGAGACCTCCTGGGAAAACTAGGTAGCTGTTGGAAGAGGTGTTAGTGACGGGGACACTATACTGTAAAAAGCACCGTCCTTCGGCTGAGACGTTAAACCGAGGTCCTGACTCTCTGTGGTCATTAAAAATCCCAGGATGTCTTTCGAAAAATCCTGGCCAAATTTGCTCATTGGCCTCTGACCATCATGGCCTCCTAAC
>NW_015644232.1:1001-1457 GCF_001515625.1 Sinocyclocheilus rhinocerous
CACTGGCCCTTGTCAATCATGGCCTCCTAATAATCCCCATCCACTTGATTGGCTCTATCTCTCTCTCTCCTCTCCACTTGTAGCTGGTGTGTGGTGAGCGCACTGGCGCCGTTGTACTGTGGCTGCTGTCGCATTGTCCAGGTGGATGCTGCACACTGGTGGTGGCTGAGGAGATTCCCCCTTCTATGTAAAGCGCTTTGAGTGCCCAGAAAAGCGCTATATAAATGTAATGAATTATTATTGTTAGAGCAGGAACCCAGGGCGGAGCAGGAAGATAGGGCGGAGCCAGCAGAGCAGCACGCCAGGGTGGAGCTTAGGACCACCAGGGCGGAGCAGAAGACCATCAGGGCAGAGCAGACAGGACTGAAGATCCCCATGGCGGAGCAGATGACCACCACAGCTGAGCAGACAGGACCGAAGATCACCACGGTAGAGCAGATGACCACTAGGGTGGAG
>NW_015644233.1:0-443 GCF_001515625.1 Sinocyclocheilus rhinocerous
AGTAATGAGTTACATTACTTTTGAGTAGGGGTGGGCAATATGACCGAAATCTTATATCACGAAATGAGTAATTTTATATCACGATAACAGTATATATCACGATATAGTTATTTTTTTCTTTTAAAAAGGTTTTTATGATATTAAAATCTTTGATACCAGAATTTTCATAACCCTTGTCACCAATGTCAATATCAAACTAATACAAGCCTAAAAAGAGACAAAAAAAACCAACCTCAAGCTCACTGAAGATAAATAAACAGTCAGTGATGAAATAACGATAAGAAACTAATTGCAAGCAATAGGACAAAAACTACAATAAATAAGAAACGCTACATTGTGTAAATTAATTAATCTTCACTGTTAATTCTATCTATCTATCTATCTATCTAATGATAGATGATAGATACACACACACATTAATATATATATATATATATATATAT
>NW_015644234.1:0-472 GCF_001515625.1 Sinocyclocheilus rhinocerous
GTTTTGAGTGGGCAGTTGTTGGGCCGCCACCTGCGCCTCCCCTGAGAGCAGTGGTATAAGACGCACTGGCCAGTGCTATCGTGGTCACCCACACGCCTCGGCCGATTTCTCGAAGAGGTCGAGGAAAGCCTCTGGATCGTCCTGTGGTCCCATTTTGTTCAGGGGCAGATGAGAGGGGCCGACGGTGGTCCTCGATGTCGGCCCTCCTGCCCGACCCTCCTGGTCCATCCAGCTCCGGAACAGCTCCTCCTGTTGCGCCTGCATCAGAGCGCGGAAACGACGTTCCTGGTCGTCCCGCATCTCCAGCAACGCCTGATGCTGCTCTTGGTGGAGGCCGGCGAGCGATTGGATCACTTCCGCAAACGGCGAACTTGGCGGGGACTGCATGATGGCAGCGGCCGGGCTTCTTCCTCCTGGGTTTCAGCACCAGTGTAATGCGGTTCTTAGTAGGGAAGGAAGAAGTCGGAGTCAG
>NW_015644235.1:0-293 GCF_001515625.1 Sinocyclocheilus rhinocerous
GGGATAGAATTGCCCTTCACATCCTTGCGTGACTATGTCAGAATGACCGAGTGTTCTAAAGCACCAGACTCAAAGCCTATTAACCTTCTCAGTTGCAAATGGTTCCAGTCTCCAAATGGAGGTGTGGGTTCAAATCCCACTTTTGACAAAAGCTCTTTAAGAGGGACCAGACTACAAGTAGAATTGGAAGTAATTACGAGACAGTAAATGCTGTATTTTGGATCCTTTATTTTGCTTCTGACCAACTCCAGTGATAGAATTGTCCTTTACATCCTTGCATGAAAGATTCAGAA
>NW_015644235.1:428-1042 GCF_001515625.1 Sinocyclocheilus rhinocerous
TCAAATCCCACATCTGTTAAAGGATCTTTTAGATTGACCAGACAATAATTAAAATTGGAAGTCAAGTTGAGACGGTAAATGCTATTTTTTGGATCCTTTATTTTGCCATCTAACCAACTCCAGTGATAGTATTGCCCTTTACATCTTTGCGTGAGTTTGTCAGAATGGCCGAGTGGTCTAATGCGCCAGACTCAAGGCATATCACGCTTCTCAGCTGTTGAGGTTTCTGTTCTCCTAATGGAAGTGTGGGTTCAAATCCCACTTCTGACAAAGGCTCTTTTAGAGTGAACAGACTAGAAGTAGAATTTGAAGTAATTATGAGACAATAAATTATATATTTTGGATCCTTAATTTTGCCATCTGACCAACTCCAGGGATAGAATTGCCATTCACATCCTTGCGTGATCATGTCAGAATGGCTGAGCGGTCTAAGGCGCCAGACGCAAGGCTTATTAACCTTCTTAGTTGCTGAGGTTTCTGGTCTCCAAATGGAGGTGTGGTTTCAAATCCCACTTCTGACAATGGTTCTTTTAGAGTGAACAGAGTAGAATTGGAAGTAATTGTGAAACAGTGAATACATATTTTCGATCCTTTATTTCGCCATCTTACGATCA
>NW_015644235.1:1423-2185 GCF_001515625.1 Sinocyclocheilus rhinocerous
GGCTGAGTGATAAAAGGCACCAGACTCAACGCATGACAACCTTCTCAGTTGCTGAGGTTACTGGTGTCCTAATGGAGGTGTGTGTTGAAATCCCACATCTGTTAAAGGATCTTTTAGATTGACCAGACAATAATTAAAATTGGAAGTCAAGTTGAGACGGTAAATGCAATTTTTTGGATCCTTAATTTTGCCATCTAACCAACTCCCGTGATAGTATTGCCCTTCACATCTTTGCGTGAGTGTGGCAGAATGGCCGAGGGGACTAAGGCGCCACACTCAAGGCGTATCAACCTTCTCAGTTGTTGAGGTTTCTAGTCTCCAAATGGAGGCATGGGTTCAAATCCCAATTCTGACAAAGGCTCTGGAGGGGTGGGTTCAAATCCCACTTCTGACATAGGCTCTTTTAGAGTGAACAGACTAGAAGTAGAATTGGAAGTAATTATGAGACAGTAAATGATATATTTTGGATAATTTATTTTGCTTCTGACCAACTCCAGTGATACATCTTTGGGTGAATGTGTCAGAATGGCCGAGTGGTCTAAGGCGCCAGACTCAAGGCATATCGCGCTTCTCAATTGTTGAGGTTTCTGGTCTCCAAATGGAGGCGTGGGTTCAAATCCCACTTCTGACAAAGGTGCTTTTAGAGTGAAAAGACTAGAAGTAGAATTTGAAGTAATTATGAGACAGTAGGCGCGATTCCATTACCCTTCAAATTGCGCGAATTGAAAATACGCTTAATGGAAACGCGTCAATTTCGCAAAA
>NW_015644236.1:0-221 GCF_001515625.1 Sinocyclocheilus rhinocerous
TGTTATATACCTGATAAAGCAGCGTTTGTGAGCTCAGTGCTGCTTGGTGTACAGCTGTTACTGGGGAAACCTCTGTTTTTGTTCTGTCCGCCACGCTGTGACAACTCACAAAAGACTATTTTTAACCAAGCAGCGTGGATAGCCACTTCAGAAACGTGCCGCGGCTGGCTGATAAACACAAGCACTGACTAGAGCGGCCGCTATCAGCTCCGGTGGCCGTG
>NW_015644236.1:323-574 GCF_001515625.1 Sinocyclocheilus rhinocerous
TCAGCTCTAACGTCACTGAATCTGCTGTGTAGATGAATCATGCAAAACATACACGACAAACAGCGAATTTTTCATTGTTTCTTGAAATGTCATAACATTTCCACACCGGCGATGACATGACTGCGGCGCCAAAAAATTTATGTCCCCACGCATCATGTACGTCGTCACGCGTTGACCTCATCAAATTGCGATCGGTTCCTGAGATTGGCCAAGTTGGTGAGTACCAATCGAGTCATAAAATATGATTATCG
>NW_015644237.1:0-1190 GCF_001515625.1 Sinocyclocheilus rhinocerous
TATATCTGTGATGGCGTAATCATTGTTATGCCATAACAAAAAAAATTATGGATTTTATTCCATAATAACTCATATGGAACCTTTTAACCTCCTTACACAGTGGATAAATGAGCCCACCCATCTACAAGGGCACACTTTGGACCTAGTGCTCACTTATAGGCTTTCTATTTCTGAGCTTGAGCTTTCTGATGCAATTATCTCTGATCACAAGCCTATTTTATTCTCTTTGTCACTGCCAAATCTACCTTCTCCATGTGATGTTGTTAAGCTGTCTCGGTCTTATTCCTCACGGTTGCACCTGGATTTTAACGTGCTTTTTAATGAACTGAGCTCACAGTTGTCCTTGGACACATCACTTTCTGATCTGAATGTCGACCAACATTTTGGGATGCTAAATAATGTATGGATGGACATTTTAAATGTTACTGCTCCTCTCAAAGTTTTTAAACCAAAACCTAAATCTGAAAGGTGGTTAACTCCCGAAATTCGCTCTTTAAGACAAGCGTGCAGAAAAGCGGAGCGAAAATGGAAAAAGGATAGACTTCAATCTTCACATGAGGTGTATAAGTCTTCTCTTCTGACCTAACAAACTGCTGCTAAGTCTGCAAAGACAGCATATTTCTCAACAATCAAAATAAGCCAACAGTTTTGTTTTCTGTCATAAATGCTCTCTTAAATCCATCTGTCAATGGTAAACAAATCCCTCAAATTAACTATGTGAAAGATTCTTGAGCTTCTTTTCTGAAAAAAATTTAAATTTAAGATCTCAGGTAATCCTGTTTTTGTTGAGGTTTCCCAGTCATCGTCTGTATGGGGAGACCTTTGATCCGATTTCTTTGCAATTCCTCACTGAAATTATTAACTCCCTCAAAACTTCGTTCTGTCCTCACGATGTAATACACCCCCGGTATTTTAAATTGTTAATTGAGTCTGTTGGTCCTGCTTTACTGTCCCTATTGAACAAATGCTTATCTATTGGTTCGGTTCCTGCATGCTTGAAATTGGCCTCTGTTACTCCTTTGCTCAAGAAGCCTTTCTTAGACATGTCTGTTTTGAACAACTACCGTCGAATTTCTGTGGTCCCTTTTATCTCTGAGGCACTGGAAAAGACTGTGTTGTGTCAACTGCAGTCTTTTCTAAGTACAAACCACATCTCAGAAATCTTTCAGTCTGGTTTCAAGCCTTTCCAT
>NW_015644238.1:0-499 GCF_001515625.1 Sinocyclocheilus rhinocerous
GATTTTCTACGCTTAGAATCTTTTCAAACACCTGTTCCTTTTGAAAGACCGGTACTGAAACAATCAGCAGCATAGCATACATTTGTCTCCTAAAACAACCAAATCTATCAAAACTATTCCCGGCAGAGCAGGCCCAAGAAGTGTCTTTAGGTTTATTGATCACAGTCTCATTCCACCACCTCAGAATCTGAATAGGTGGGATTCTGTTGGTGGGTTTTGATGGTTGACCACCGTGACGAGAGAAAGGTAAGTGTATACCTTCCATTAAAGGACCATAGTCCAGAGGGCTGTAGAATGTATTCCTTCCATTAAAGGACCATAGTCCAGAGGGCTGTAGAATCCAGCAGAAATAGGGTGTGAAGAAATTCTAGCAATTTGTATAATGTAGCGGTAAGGGATGGGCAATTTGCATTTGTCCAGTCTATCCATAAAATGTTTCAAATTGTCTGATGATGGTTTAAAACAGTCTTTCATTCCAAACCATTTCATAATGACTTCC
>NW_015644239.1:0-226 GCF_001515625.1 Sinocyclocheilus rhinocerous
GATCAATTTAATGCATCCTTGCTGAATAAAAGTATTCATTTCTTACTTACCCCAGTCTTTTGAATGGTAGTGTATCAGTGTTTCCATAAAAATATGAAGCAGCACAGCTGTTTTCAACATTGATAATAATCAGAAATGTTTCTTGAGCAGCAGAATATTAGAATGATTTCTGAAGGATCATGTGACACTGAAGACTGGAGTAATGATGCTGAAACTTAATTCATAA
>NW_015644239.1:303-532 GCF_001515625.1 Sinocyclocheilus rhinocerous
CTTGCTTTTACTGTATTTTTTATCAAATAAATGCATCCTTGGTGAGCAGAAGAGACTTTAAACATTTGATTTTTAAACCGTCATAAAAAGCATCATATTTGCTTTACTGTTATTTTGGAACCAAGATGAGCTAGTTATACTCAAACACAACACAAACTGGCTTTATAGATATGCTAAGCATATTTTGAGTCAATCCTAAACATGTTTCTTGTAGGGCCCAGTCAAAGCT
>NW_015644240.1:0-3275 GCF_001515625.1 Sinocyclocheilus rhinocerous
AAGCTCCTGTAAATACATTCACACATGCTAGGCCTATGTTAAACAATGTAAATATTCCAATGAAAAGTGGTTTCTGTATCTCATAGATCCGTCTCTCCCTGAGTCTGAGAGGAATAAAATCGCCATCGGGGCGTCTGGTCTGGTGCTGGGAATCATCATCGCAGCTGCTGGACTCATTTATTATAAGAAAAAATCATCAGGTCAGAGAAGATGAGAGCAAATCAAGCTGATACTCATCTGTTTAGACATAATGTCTCTATTCAAGTTCTTTATTAATCGCTTTTTTTTATCTTGATAGGGAGGATCTTGGTACCAACTTAAGGATGGTAAGTTTTTAATGAATACTTTGGAAACTCAAACTGTTTGTCATAATAAAATAAATTATTACTGCATTGTTACACTGAGTCACATAATAATCATACACATTACAGATCAGACTGACTGGAAGAGGATTCAACTCTATCTTTCATCGATAGAGAACTCACTTTCTGAACTTCACACTGTTTCATTTTTAACAATGAAAACTATTTTGGAAAATGAAAACAGCAACAAATCTAATACACATGTTTGATATATGTAATTTTTTATTGAATGTTGATGATGATATAAAATGATGTGTAAAATATAGAGATTTTATAGAGAGAAGTAGATATTATCATTCTTGCTGGCTTCTTTTCCAGTACTTTTACTGAATTAACATGCATATAGATTCATAACGTTAGGACACACTCTAGGTCTTTGTTATTAATAAGTATCAGTCAGGCTCTGAGTCTGAAAAAGGGCACTCTGAAGTCTTTTTCTGATCACTATTTTACTCTTATTTACCATTAAAATATATTAGAATTAAATTTGTGCAGTCTTATGTAAAATATATTTGATGGGAAAAAAATAATTGAGCATAAATTAGACCATCAACAGATTTCAGATGTTATTCTTCCTTCTAATTCATTCTGACAATGATTCTTCTGTATGATTTGATGACTAAAATATCCACGTTTTTTTTCTTCAAACACCAACTGAAACATTTCTTGTTTCTGTGCTGTATGTTCATTTCAGCTCTAAATAAATGTCTTTACATAACAGTTTTACAGTTTTTTTAATTGCTTGTAACATTTCTCAGTATTCAGAATACTTTTTAAAAACTCCTAACGCAGTTGTTTTTTCTAGAATATAGCAGTTAATCTTTTTTCCAAAATGCCATAAAAACACTTAATTTACACCTGAAAATAAACTCATTCTATACCACAATATAGAAAACATTCTCAACAAAGACATGCATGGCAACATTACAAAATCTTTAACTAAAGTTTTATCTGAATAATCTTTGATTCCTTTATAAAAAAAATGAATGACAGCTCTTTTTAGTTTCATGTTTAGGACAAATCACAGATTTTGTAATTGAGCTATTTCAACATGCAAACAAAGATGATGCATCTCAAATTCTAAGACTTATTAAAAAAAACAAAAAAACATGTGCCTACATCATATCAATCTGTAAACATAGATTGATGTGTATAGATAGCAGTGCTAGTCAACTCAGCCTTCTTCATTAGGACACATGATCTCATCTACATTACTCCACAAATGTCCAGCTCTGGCAGTCTTCTGCAGATATGTCCAGACATCAATCATATATTCTAAAAGGGATACATAATTTGGACAGTGGTCATTTACTTTCCACCCTCATGAGGACATTAATTCTTCTTTAGCTTTACACCCAGCTAACACAATTTAGTTGTGAAGACATATCCGGACTGGACCATATGGTGTGTTCAAGTCCTCCTGGAAGTTCGTATTTACTAGTTGATGACATCAGGGAGTTTAGGTCACTTTGGTCAGCGCAAGATGGTGATATACCTTTTCAACATAAAATTCAAGATTCAAACTCTGCATCTACAAAATGATGAATAGGCAATGTGCATCGAGTTTTTGCATTTTCTGTTTCATTCAATTAATGAAGGTACTATAAACTGAATCGTTATATATTCTATCGTAATTGTACAATACAACTAGATAATTTTATTGTATGACAAAAAAAAAATCCTTCATTTAAAAAATTTACCATCAATACAGACATTGCATATTCTATATTCTATAGCTGTGTCCATCCGACATGTTTTCTCACTGACATGCCCCCAACTTGTGCAGCAACGTATTTGTTTTGGTGATGTTATAGTAGTACATTGCTGGAATGTGACGAGGACGTCTCAATGCCCAAAATACCATGTCTACCATTATTTTAATATCTACTTGTCATCTTTAGCCCGGGCCATTACCTTGAAATCCATATGGAACTGATAAACTAGTAAACATTTAATTTTTTTCTGTAAAATAAATAAATAAAAATAAATTCTAATGGTTTAATGGTTATTATTGAATACCTTTAGGGATCAATACATATATGTAATGGAAACCAATACAAAACCCACACTGTAAAAAATAGTGCACGTTTTACTCAATAAAATTGAGGCAACTATTTGCATCAGCTTTTTAAGTATTTTGAACTCATTTTATTCTTGTTTGTTCTATTAGACTTTACATGTTTCCAACTTGAACTCTTAAGTAATGCCAACTCAATTTTTCAATTTACAAACTATAGTTTTAAGTTCATCAAACATAAACCTTGTTGTTTTTAAAGTAATATTTACCAATGTATCCTTATAAGCCACATTTATTCAATCTGTATTTAAATATTTCAAAAAAAATTAACAATAGTGTAATGAAACAGTAAACAGGCATCTCAAAACAAAACATTTATTCACTTTACAATGTTATAACAGTGCAACAATGCAAACTACAGAGTATCATTAACACTACTGATTCTGATAGAAAATGGCCAAAACCACAGTGCATTCATTTATTAATCAGCATTTATTCTGTTACTTTGTCCAAATACTAAGCCAATATATTTTGAACCATGTAAAGTTTGTCCAAATCATGAGTACAGAAAACACATCAATTCAGAAATTAAACACTATAATCAATGAATAATGTAACAGATTATTAATTTTTTTTGTTTTGAATAAAAACGTATAAGTGTCATCAATGCCTAATCAAGGTCCAGATGCCTAATGTCTCATCATTAGGGACGGGTATATGTAAAACAAATAATGATTTTAATCATTAAAAAAAATAATGATTTTAATCACAGATGCTTATCGATACTTTTATTAATACTACTGTTCATACTTAGATACAAAAAATAAAGACATGACAAAAAGATATGAAAAGATTCAGCAGTTACTTCATAATTACTTTTTTTTTTTTTTACTTTT
>NW_015644241.1:0-565 GCF_001515625.1 Sinocyclocheilus rhinocerous
ATCGTGGGAGGGGCCTGTCTGTGTGACGTCACACAGACAGACATCAGAGATCAGCTCGATTTGAGAAAGGGGTAAAGATTTTAGTAGTTTAAAAAAAAAAACACTGGGTGGATTTTTACCATTATAGGGTGGTTGTGTACACACACTGCCAACACACATTTCAGTTCAAACAACTTGTAAAAGTGCATGTAGCATCGGATGACCCCTTTAGGACATTTTAACTTTAAATCGTAGTTTCTGGCCAAAATACCAGTCCATAATCCATAATAATCTCCGGTCCTCTCACATCAAAATCTACCAACCTAATTATTTAGAACTGTTTTCGTTCGTAAACAGTGCTTGATCTGTGCATATTTCTCTCCTGTTCCTTTTCACCGGAGAAAGCAACATTATGGATAGAGGACTCATATTTTTGGTTTGAGGTTAAAAACATCATGATGAATTTATTACAAACACACATGTTTTTACTTAACAAGACATTGATGGACTGGAGTCGTATGGATCATTGTAATGTTTTTAGCAGCTGTTTGGACTCTCATTTTGACAGCACCCATTCACTGCAGAG
>NW_015644242.1:0-461 GCF_001515625.1 Sinocyclocheilus rhinocerous
ATTATGACTGGACAGTTAGAAAAATTTGAAATGGAAGAAAAAAAGGTCTGGAAAAAAAGATGGGTCGTCTGTGCTTGGGCCATATAAACTACCAATTGTAACTGGGCTATTATTAATTGAGATGTTTATGATAATGAAACGTCCCTCAGGGTCTATAACGGTGGTGTTATGAACAAATGAGATTTTTTTACTTATTAGAATGCATACTCCTCTCTGTTTTGTGTTGTAGGGAGCCGAGAATAAATGATTGTACTTAGATGATTTAATTTTTTTTTATTTATGATCAGATTCTGATAGATGTGTTTCTTGCAGAAGGCATATGTCGGCTTGTAGTTTATTTAGATGATTAAAAACTTGAATCCTCTTTGTCTGAGAACCAAATCCACGAACGTTCCAGGTTACAAAAGTGATAGATAACATGTTTTAATGAAAAATAAGCAGAAATGTATATTAATGTGTGG
>NW_015644243.1:0-2014 GCF_001515625.1 Sinocyclocheilus rhinocerous
TATTGTCATGTGTGTTACCCTGCTTTACACACTCTACTCTCCTGCCTCTACGAAGTCAAACTTTGGCTATCCAACAACTTTTTAACTCTAAATGACTAAGACTGAGGGTATAATTTTTGGCCCATCTGATAAATCTGAGTTTAATAATACCGCCCTGGGCAATCTGTCTGTTTTTAATTCAAGCTGTTTACATAATCTTAGTGTCCTCATTGAGAGTCGGCTAACATTAGATAAACATGTGTCCTCCGTCGTTGCCTCTAGTTTTTTCCAGCTTCGCTTAATTTCTAAACTAAAACATTTTATGTCTGAAAAGTCTCTTGAGACAGTTATCCACGCTTTTATAACTTCGCGTTTGGATTATTGCAACTCTTTGTTTTACATTATCTCCAAGTCTCAGGTAGCTCAACTTAAACTGGTTCAAAATGCTGCAGCTAAATTTCTTAAAAATGGTCGCAAATATGACCACGCCACCCCCATTTTACGAGCCCTCCATTGGCTTCCAGTCCATTTCAGGATTGACTTCAAAATTCTTCTATTTGTGTATAAATGTCTACATAATCTTGCTCCAAAATACCTGCCTGACCTACTGTGTCCCTATAACCCTCCTAGAAGTTTAAGATCTGCTAACCTTAATTTATTGACAATCCCTTGCTCAAGGCTAAAACGCAGAGGGGATCAAGCCATTTCAGGGGTGGGTCCTCGACTGTGGAATAGCTTGCCAGTACAACTTAGAATGGGCCCCTCTCACTGTTTTCCCTTGCTTTTAACATGTGTTAATTGTTGTTTCTGTTTTAAATCTGGTATTTGTGTACTTTGCTTATGTTTATTCCAGTTAATTGTATATTGTATTTGTTACTCTGCTCATGTACAACACTTTGGTCAGTCTTTAAAAATAATTAAACTAAACTAAACTAACCTAAATTGACCCTGCATTTTCTTCAGAATGCGTAAAAATCGAGTTCATTCATTCATTAGTTTATTTAACAGAAATCATTATTGTGTTACCTGACAGTTGCCTACTACACAAACAGAACTGTTGTGTTTAATGATCAACACTTTCATTAATTTTATCTCTGGTGGTCATCGTGATATATTTTAGTTTTCTCATCATGTCCCAGCACCATATGTTCTGGTATGAAGCTCATCGTGTCCAGCAGTTACCTGTAGAGCTCAAACAGGCATTATATCCAAAATGCCTTACAGGCACAAACGGTCTAAAAACTTTAAAACCAATCTCATCTTTCATAAATAAATTGAAGCTCAGTCACTGAATAAATGAAGGGAAGAATTGGACTGCCAGCAGTTATGAGCAGAGCAGATATCTACAGTATAAGTGGAAGCCATACTTCATTGCCTCATGAATAATCACTGGCAGTAATTGCGGTGTTTTGACAAACCGGTGCTGTTAAATCTATCTAGTATAACGTCTAGAACTGATTCTGAGCTGTGGCAGTGACGGACGAAAAATGTGGCACACAGATGGTAGGGCAATAAATGTACAGTATTTCTCATAGATTACGACACATCTGTGAATAGGAAGAAATGGAATGTCAGACGACTTTTATGGTTTAAAATAGGGAGCAATTATATGATGCTATCTTTCTGATGTATGAAATTGACAGTCTCTTTGTAGTGGAGTCTTGTGAAACTTTTGGAGGCCTTCGATATTATTTGAGTTTGATATGAGAGCCTCTACAAATCTTTTGCAGTCTAGAGATGAAAAGAAAGCTGAAATTTGGCTTTCCTGAGTCATAACACTGAACAAAAGCCACATTTATAACACAAAATGGTATTGCACAGACTTTATAATGCTTGCATCATATTTACACACGAATCAGAGGAAACAGTGCATCACACACTAAATAGTAGATTTCAATTCAGATTTCGATTTCAATATTTATTATCATGCACAACCAAGAGAATACAAGAAAATGCACAGATTTTCATGACAACAGGAAAGTACTATATAATATATATATATATATATACAGTGTTGGGGGTAACGCATTACAAG
>NW_015644244.1:0-198 GCF_001515625.1 Sinocyclocheilus rhinocerous
CACACCACATGACATTTATCTAGTCATAAAATGTTTATCTCGGATATTATAATACCTGCAAATAATACTTATTTTAAAAAAAATATCAAAAACTGAATGTGTCAAAAAAAATGCTAAAAATTTTACATTTATGTACATTTATTTGTGATTTTGTTCAAATTTGTCCTATTCTTTTTTTTTTTTTTTTGTGGTCTGTCT
>NW_015644244.1:330-627 GCF_001515625.1 Sinocyclocheilus rhinocerous
CGGTCAATCTGTTTTGCTCACTCCCGCCCTTCCTTTTAGTTAGAGGCAGGCAGTAGAATAATGCATGGCTGTGTAATACCCTGACTGAGCAGATATCTCAGCAGGTAGCTGTGATGATTGTTGTTTGGGGACCAGCAGGTATTATTCAACACTGTGTTTGGTTCTGTCCTATAATGAAGGTCCCAGCCAGTGCTTTGCAGCGTGCTCACTGACAGCTGTGTCACAAAGACTACCATGTAGCCATGAAATTAGATCATTATTTAAAGGGGTCATATGATGCGATTTCAATTTTTCCTT
>NW_015644245.1:0-230 GCF_001515625.1 Sinocyclocheilus rhinocerous
CCAGTAGGGGTAAAATGGAAGGTTGTAAAAAATGTCCATTGTCCCACTCTATTGAATGACACTGGTCTCATGCCACTGTCTCCCTGATGTGAAAAGTTATTACAAAAAGAATGTTAATTTTGGACATGCCTTTCCCTTTTCTACCAGTAGGGGTAAAATGGAAGGTTGTAAAAAATATCCATTGACCCCCTCAATTGATTGGCACTGGTTTAATGGTCTCACTGAGGTAA
>NW_015644245.1:439-533 GCF_001515625.1 Sinocyclocheilus rhinocerous
AAAAAATATCCATTGTCCCCCTCTATTGATGGACACTGGTTTCATGCAACTGTCTCCCTGATGTAAAAAGTTATCACAAAAATACAGTTGATTT
>NW_015644246.1:0-585 GCF_001515625.1 Sinocyclocheilus rhinocerous
AATAATGTTCTTTTTAGCAACATCATATGACCCCTTTAAACTGTGCCTGCTACAAGAGAATGAGGGGGAATCAATTTTGCTACATACTCTTACTGGATACGGTGTTCAAGGTTGGGTTGTGAATGCATGAATAAACAATATATGTTGTGAAAAATTATGTTGCCATTTTGAGTTATTTACACAATATGATTCACCACAAACACAAAACAAACATATTCTCATCACATAAAAGAATCACAAAGGAAATAGACAAAATAATGATGTAGGTGTATGAAATGTCCAACAATGTTTTTTTTTTTTTTGCATTTATTTTATAGGACAGTGCAGAGGAGACAGGAAGTAAAGTGGGAGAGAGAGAGGGGGCGGGATCAGGAAAGGTCCTCGAACTGGTATTCGATCTCGGGATTGCCATAGCGCAAAGGCACTATATGTCGGCCCACTGCCCACAAGCCCAAAGCACAACGCCGCTTTATGTCAGCGTGCTGCTCACAAGGCTATTGGTGCAGACTCAAACAAAGATGTTGATGAACAATTTTGTTTGGTAAAGAGCAGACAAAAGAATGAGCCGTCTTATATGTTGATGGT
>NW_015644247.1:0-394 GCF_001515625.1 Sinocyclocheilus rhinocerous
GAATGTTAGGTGAGCATATGGATGTCCTGCCCGATGTACTATTACACATAGACCAGCCGTTAACGATCTGTCCATCACAGACTGCATGTTTTCACCACTTGATGTGGATTTTTTTTTTTTTGCGACCAAGCGACTAATAAAATTTTGGTAATAGGGGCCTATGCATATAAACAGCCTTTTAATTAGCAGAGTAGAATAATCATGGCTGATAGTAAGACATGCAAACATAAAAGAAAACCAAACTGGACGCGAGAACATATATTAAGGATATAATCAAAAATTTGGAGTTGGAATAACCTCCAAACCAAAGCCGATACCTTTTTAAAAGCTCATTATCGTCAAATGTTTCTAAAATGTTTATATTCCGAGGTAGATTGCTGGCAACAGCCATTTT
>NW_015644247.1:4094-5282 GCF_001515625.1 Sinocyclocheilus rhinocerous
GTTGTCGTCCCAATCTCTTTTTGGGGGGGTCTATAAAATTAGAAATTAAATTGAAAAGCATATTCAGGTGTAAAATAAACAAATATTACCAACAATAGCATCTATAAAAGGTTAACATGAGTGCTATCAATCGATTAAAAAAACAAAACAACTAATTAATCACACGTTTTTCTGTAATTAATTGTGATTAATTGCATATTAATATTTATGTTATCATAATTTCACATTGAATCTCCAAATTATTGTAGAAACAACATAAAGATGGTATATTTAAAATATGGTTTAATGGCATCTTTTTACTAAGTAGCCTACTATTAATGAAGGCCAGTATCATCGATACTAATAATGTTACTGATATCTCTATTAAATGCATTTTCCCTCAATTTTAGCCATTAATTATAGCCATTCAGTTTTTTCTTTTTACAGTATAACTGAAAGCCATTATTTTTAACACTTAATAGACTACAAAAAATATGACAACTTTTAATTTAAGTGAACTTAAAACAATCTTCACATAAACTATAAATTGTATACAGTATGTATAAACTATAAAATTAATATAAATTAATCATTATTCAAACTACAAAAGTTAATCAGCAACTAGAGCAGTGGAGTGATTTTTCTTTTGTTCTTTGATTTCCATCAATGACAGACTTCACTTTAAAAGCAGTGCTGTCTCTTTAAAACCTGATGCACATGACGCGGATCTGACACACATTCGGTTTTCTCCCAACTCTTTATGGTCATTTAGGACTTAATAACTTATTTAAAACCGTGTTTTCGAGGTAACTTGTCATAACCGCACATTTTGACATAATTGTGTGCGTTTTGTCCGCTGAAGCGGCTCAGCAGCGTATGCGGAGAGTCGAACGCGCAGCCTTTCAAACTATACTCCTTTTGATAATCATCTTCGTCCAGTCTCTGCGCTATTTCTCGCCAGAAGATATGACCGATAACACTGTTATTATATTCGTTTAAACTAGAGTTGCGGATATCTCATAATCCCCTCACATGAGCGCTTGTCAATGCTGCCGTCTATTGATGTTGCGGTCTCCGGTAGATTGTGGTTATTGAGTGTATGCGACCTGCGCGTACTCTTCCCCCGGACCGGATGAAGATGATTGACGGGCCGCCAATTGAATAGCCCTGCATTAGGCCATGATGTATGTACTATATAACAAGAAGCGG
>NW_015644248.1:0-492 GCF_001515625.1 Sinocyclocheilus rhinocerous
TTATGCTGTGTATACCGCAAAATGCAAATAAGTGGGCATGGTTAATTTGCAGCGCGCGTGAGACTGAGACGCGGCAATTTTGACAATTTCCGGTTGTTCTCCAGAGTGAGAGAAACATGGAGAAAGACCAACGAACAGATCAGGAGGAACAACAAAGAATTACCTTTTCTGAAGGGTTGGTAATAACGTGACATTGTCGGAACAAAGGTACAGCAGTCAACCGCGGATATATTTACGGTAGGAAATTTACAAAATATCTTCATGGAACATTATCTATACTTAATATCCTAATGATTTTTGGCATAAAAGAAAAATCGATAACAATGGAGGATGCGTTATGAATTAAGCTGAAATGTAATAACTCTTGTAGTGTTACAATTGACCCCGTGCTTGTGCCCTGCTCATCCTGTACATGTGAAATGCTTTTTACAGACCGTTTCCTTATTTGTGGGTAGCCAAATGCATATGAAGGAACGAAAACAACAAACTCTT
>NW_015644249.1:0-491 GCF_001515625.1 Sinocyclocheilus rhinocerous
TACCTTTTTTGGTATCCATTACTTCCTGTTTAAGCAGGAAGTCACACTCAGACCAGAATATACATGTGCAAGACGTGCTCAGCTCTTCCTCAAAATATGTACTTGAAAAGAAAACAGGATGACTTTGAATAGCATCCTTGTGAAATTGTAAGTTTTTAATTTTAAAATATCATTACGTAACCTGTGTGTTCTACAGATCTGTGTACAAGTGTTATGATACTGATTTTGATCGTATTGACGGGTCTCAACGCTAAGGAAATTCAAATGAGCCGATTCCCATACTAGTTGGCAATTTATTTAGTTTTACATTTATTAAATGTTTATTTTGCTCCGTTACTGGCCAAACTAACCATGAACAAACAAATATATGCAACATGAAGCAACTGCACAAAACAAAAACATCAGACGGGCTGAATGAATATTTTATTATTACTCATACTTTTTTTTTTTCATTTTTTTTTTCATTATTATTATTATTATTATTATTATTA
>NW_015644249.1:1974-2087 GCF_001515625.1 Sinocyclocheilus rhinocerous
GTCCTCTTTTGGAAGGCCAACCAAAGTAGTTTCGCTTTCACAACAAAACACAGCGCCTTTCGCATGGCGGCGGCGGCGGCAACAACAATACTGCAGCGAGAATAAAAGTTACG
>NW_015644250.1:0-147 GCF_001515625.1 Sinocyclocheilus rhinocerous
CGCCCAATTGCTACTCAAAACTAGCCCAATCATGTTTCGAGGGGGGTCCCCCGGTAAAAATCACGTTCCGGGGGGGTAAAATACACATTTTGTGGCGGGGTTCCCCTGGTAAAATTCGCATTTTAGGGGCTAAATATCACGTTATTG
>NW_015644250.1:395-543 GCF_001515625.1 Sinocyclocheilus rhinocerous
TGTACAGTTTATGGAGCTAATCGCAAAATTTTAGGGGGGCTGAGTAGTCATTTTAGAGGGGGCTATAGCCCCCTAAAAATGGCCTAGCGACGCCCATGTCCGCGGGTTGATGCGACCCCATTTACCACAACGTTGACATCAGCAAACC
>NW_015644251.1:0-195 GCF_001515625.1 Sinocyclocheilus rhinocerous
ACAGTCCTCCATAAAATGCGCTGGACACATCTGAATATTTGGATTTAACTGTTCTAAATACAACTTAACCACTGATTTCTAGTCGTGTCCTCGTTTGGAAGGCCAAACAAAGTAGTTTCGCTTTCACAACGAAACACAGCGTCACACACGGCGGAATAGAGTGATCGGAGGCCGGCTTGAGTACGGCGCGGGGGG
>NW_015644251.1:614-1449 GCF_001515625.1 Sinocyclocheilus rhinocerous
CTTTTATAAAGAATATCTCTTTGGATTTGAGACTTTAGTCTTTGCAACTTTACAGATCTTCTTTATGCACCAAGAGCTTGTAACACTCCAAAGAGAAAGGAAAAATTTAAATCGCATCATATGACCCCTTTAATACGCAGGGGAAATTCCCGACACTATACAAATAACCATTTATATGCTCAGGAGGTTTGCGTTGTAAGAATGTACAGGGATACTTAAGATATAAAAATGCTGACTTGGCGTTGGGTGATGTTTGTTTTCTCATTAAAACCGTACGATTTCCTATAGAATGTATGGGAATACTAGGGAACACCAATATGGCGGCACAGCGGCTTCACTTTTATGACATCACGAGCAATCCAGTTCTCTATTATAGATCAGTGGTTGCAAGGAACATTCAGGCTATAATAACACATATAGGCTAGTAACATGCATAGGTGCCTCATAGCCCACCTGGAAAAGGTTTTTCCGCAAAGGTTACTACCTGTGTGGGAGAAATCAACAAAACAATGACAGATTCCTGTCTGTGCTTTTACACCGTGAATGTGTACAAAAGCAATGAGCATAGATATAACCCACGAGGGCGACTATTCGCGGAGAAAGGCAGCCGTGTCTGCACCTGTAACAACAGACTGTGAATGGCTAAAAGACCTAGTTGAACACCACTTAGCAGGGGCGTCAACCACTGCCATAATAGTCCACATTACCTATTTGACACCACCCACAATCTCAGTTCAAGTTGTAGACATAACCCAGCTGACAGTCTCACTATCTTTGCCTTATGAGTGAAAGCAAAGCACTCTGCCAAAGCCGCAGCCTGAGTGCTTCCTAGGAA
>NW_015644252.1:0-1952 GCF_001515625.1 Sinocyclocheilus rhinocerous
TGTAAAGCGCTTTATACAATACTGGCTGTGTCAAAGCAGCTTTACCGAGTCAAAAAGGAAAATAGATTGTCAATAATGCAAGAAGACAACAGAGTCATATTTCAGCTAAAGTCATTGATGATTCAGTGATGTCATCATCCAGTACAGCTCTCTTCCAATAGTGTCTGTGCAATCAGTCAAGTGTCCCCAACTAAGCAAGCCAAAGAAACCAAAATTCCATCAGTGACAGAAATGGGGAAAAAACCTTGGGAGAAACCAGGCTCAGTCGGGGGACAGTTCTCCTCTGGCCAGACAAAACCAGCAGTTCAATTCGGGGGCCAGTTCTCCTCTGACCAGACGAAACCAGCATGGTGTGGTTTAATTCCAGCCTGCAGCACAGGTGCAGAGTCTTGTGCCGATGACTGAACTTGCTATGTGTACTTTTATTTTTAAGCCAATTATCAATCTCTATTTTTTCCTCCTTTTGAAAGTCTTGAAAACACTATCGTGGAGTTTTTATTTAGCTATTTGTGCAAATGGGAATTCAAAAAATATACTTTATGCAGTCTCCTGTTCACTGCTATTGAAGTTTACCCAACTATGACGACGTCCGCTTCTGAGAAACCCAGAAATGTGAAAAGAGTCCATAACTTACATTTTACTGGTGTATTTTATGTAAGGAGCGCTGTGTTGTTTGACGTTAAATGTACTACTTGCACTGAGCTTTTTGATGTATTTCTGTTTTCAAATAATGTGGTTATAGTTTCCAGTTTGTTTTGAATGTGCTGAATAAGCGGCCTAGTTCCCAAAACGGCACTTAAAATGAGTATCAGCGAAAAGTTCCAGTAGAAGCTGACCTGAGAAAGCAGTGGCAGGTAAATATTTCACAAATAAAATCATGTTAAATAAATCAAATACATGAGCAGTGTGCTGATGCTCATGTCCTGAACACTGAGCCCTGGAGCTCCAGCACTAATAATGTGGGATGAACTTCAGAAGAACAATTCCACACAAGCCAACCTCTGATAACAAGTACTTCATCCTCTGAAGTGCCCTAGTACTGAAAGACTTTCACTGCCGAGGCCCTAGAAGAAGCGCTGTAGCTGTTAGTCAGGTCTGCTAGGGAAATGAGCCGATGTGTTCCCATCAGGCTACTGCATCCAGTCTAAACCGGAGGAGTGACAGAGAGAGCGGGCGCCGTAGCGCCTCTCAAATTCTGATGGTTGTCCATTCCTTCAGTTCACTCGAGGAGACGTTGATGCATGTCCTCCTCTGGATAAACTCCTGGAGGGGAGGACAGAGAGTGAGCCTCTGATGATCCAGCACTACATCCACACGATCACCTCCAGATCCGAGCTGGAAGGCCGACAGATGAGGGAGTGAGACGTGAGTGCCGGTGACCCTCATTCTCCTCTTCTGTTCATATGTGAACACATTAATGAATCCTCCGTATCCATTGTATCAGAGGGGGCGACAGATGGGAAAGTCGGATGCTGGTAGCGGTCAAGCTGACAGATGGGAAAGTGGGATGCTGGTAGCGGTCAAGCTCTTTCTCCTCTGTGAATGGCCCCTTCCCTCACACATCATAAGGGAAGTGCAAGAAAACTGTTTCACACTCCATGTATTATATGAATGTGACTCTATGGGATTGCATGAGAGGACGACAGACAAAGGAGTGGCGTAACTTCTTACTCTCCTTCTCTGCATTCGCTCACCTATTCACTATGGGAAAATGAGGACACTGATACTGCCTCCATACCTTGAGCACTGGAGAGGATGCCAGAATAAAGAGTGGGACACGAGTGGTGTAATCGCTCAATCACGTCTGCTGCATTACATTACTTGCACACCGCAGCACCGGCCTGCTGTCGTTTTGCTATTTAATAGAAATAAAACCCACACTGGCTCAACACATATAGAGCAGTGACCATCTCTGAACCCAGTTTAGACTGATGGGTGTGAATCTGATGTCA
>NW_015644253.1:0-1082 GCF_001515625.1 Sinocyclocheilus rhinocerous
GATGCATGAATAGTTTTTGTTCAGTCCTGCAGTCTTTTGTGTAACAGTGACTCTCGTGCACAGTAATAAACAGCTGTGAAAAAATATAAAAACGAAATCATTCTCACCTGACATAATCATCAGCAGAACTCCATACTGTAACATTTCCATTATCAGCCTAAAACTGTCAAATGAAGAGAAACAAAAATATATTTAACTGCACTGCAGCAGAACACAAACACTGACTGAGGATCCAGTTTATAACACAATTCTTTTGAGAGTTTGAGTGACACTGATCCTCCTGACTAAATCATGACATTTGCATACACTGTATCTGCCCTACAAAAAGGCATGTATGGGAACACTGGAACTGGGAACATTAATGAAAATATTTTTGATTGATGGAAACACTGGGGACATTAATGAAAATATTTTTGAATGAATTCTGATTGATTTGAAGAGATATGCACACTTTGTTTTCTTTGAATCTGAATCTTTGTAAGGCAGTACAGAGGTTTCCTGATACACTGTACATTGTCTCTGCCAATAACAGATTTGAAATTGCATTAAATCACCTTGACAGATTAAAAACATATATTCTCTTAGTGTTTCTCAGCAATGTTGTTTTTTTTTCTTTCTAATTATTACTAATGATAGTGGTTATTTCAGTGTGTATATTGTATTATTCATGTGGGTGGTGTTTTGTAGTTGTGATAGCTGATATGAGGTCTGTGGACAGCTGTTGTTAGACTGATGCTTTGATGTGACATTTTGAGGCCCACTAAAGTCTAATGAGGATGAAGGAGTGAGACATGGTGGGCAGAGAGGTTTAACTTTAACCCTCTGGTGTTGACTGGGGACAATGACATTTAAATGTAACCCTCTGGTGTTGTTCAGTCATTTTAGAACAGAAAAAAAAATGTTTCGAAATTTAAAAAATCACTACTTCATCGGAATGGTACAAAACGTGATGACTTTTATGGCAGTCCGTATGTGGCTTCTAAAAAAAATAGTGGACTTGATTCGGAAAAGCTAAATGGTTGTAAAAATAAAAAAATAGTCTCACTTGTGTTGTTATTTCCAATGACCGCCATTGGAAATAA
>NW_015644254.1:0-523 GCF_001515625.1 Sinocyclocheilus rhinocerous
CCCTTATAGAATTAACGACTTAAATTACAGTTAAGTCCCTACACTCACAAACACACAATAACAAGCACACAGAGAAAGCACACATTTTATTCATTTGAAACTGCATTTAAGGGGTCTTATTTGTAAAGACATCTGAGTTTCTTTGATGTGAGCATGAGATTAATCTTTGTCTGTCTAAATCATAACGCGTGAACGGGCTGTGTAGAGCTTGTCTTAATTAGAAGCTGTTTTCGAATAATATTTTGGGAATCCCTTTGCTGGAATGCATCTCACAATCTAGGTTTGATTTTCTTCTAAAGGCCTGAAACAATGCTTTAAATAGGATTCCCACATTCATCAAAGCTTGGAAAGTTCAGAGAATTTTAAAGTGATGAATTCCAAACCTGGAAATTAATGAAATCTTAAAAATGCAATTTTGCAAAAATTCTAAAAATTTCACATTGCAAAAAATAAATAAATAAATAAATAAGCATTAAAATTAACTGGTTTTATAATAAAAAAAAAAATAGTATTTAGCATCACT
>NW_015644255.1:0-498 GCF_001515625.1 Sinocyclocheilus rhinocerous
TACCTTCATTTGAGATGCATGCATTGATATCGATGGTTTCTGTGTGTTTAGCCAAATAATCCATCAGAAATATTTTTGTCTCGTAATCTTGAATTAAATACTTTCTACTGTACTTAGTGAGCATTGAGACTCTGCAGAGCTTTTTAATCAGTTCAACAAATTTACAAATTGCAAACGGTATTCTTGGTTTCATTATTGGTTTTCGTCTAAATAAAACTAAACTTATAAATTATTTCAGGTGCATCAGTAATGAAAATGATCTCAAATGGCCATGAAACTCCATGTAAAAGGCATCATTTTATAACATGAGTTTTTGACTAATTTGGCCTTGACTTTTATTTTTTGACTTCATTATGTGACTCAAATTGTTTTTTTTGTCAGTGTCAGTATTTAATCTGGTACACCACTATTGCAAGGTCTAACAATTATGAAAAAGCAAATACAAAAGCAAAAAAATATAAATCATTTAAAAAGAATGAATGTCTCTTTATTGTATTT
>NW_015644256.1:0-2170 GCF_001515625.1 Sinocyclocheilus rhinocerous
AACGAGCGCATCCTTATGTCTGTCGTTACCGTCTATGTTCCAAAGACATCAGACGAATCACGTTCACATCAATGATCATTATTATTCGCGTAAAAGTATTTTCTCAGAACATGAGTTTTGCTATTTAGAACACAATTTAAAGCGGAATTGTCATGCGCCAAGCAATCCTCGCTGTGATTAAAACATTAAATCACATACCACAGGAAAATTGTTCGAAAGCAGCACATCTGCAAATATTTGTTTAAATTCATATAAAAATGTTGTAATTTCTGGATAATAATTTCATGAAATTTCAGTGCTTAACTTCATTATTCAGAGTGTCATATTTAATCTAAACGTGTATGTCAAATGTAAAACAGACTTTAAAATCATTCTGTTTGCTTCCTTATTTCGCTCACTCCAGTAAAAGAGTGCGTACGCATGGTCTAGAGTGTCCGTACGGTGCGCACATATTTACACCTAGTTAATTTTTGTATAAATCCCGATATGTGCGTGGAAAATTTTCACGTTTGCACATCAGGCCCCAGGAGAGCGGCGAGCGCTGAATGGTTAAACACTGGCAAGAATTAAAAAGAAATGTGATTCATAAACTTTAGTGACGATGCAACACTGCCTCGATTGTGCAAGTGATAATTCCTATGGCTATGTCAACTGTGCAGCGTGCAGCTCGCTTATAGTGCAGACGCGATGTGATTTGAAGCCATTTGCGCATTTTGAGAGGGAAAGAGAGCGTGCGCAGTCATTCACTCGCATTCACTCAATTGTCTCTCAGAAAGTTTTCAAATTACTTTATACGTTATTTAATGAAGAAATATGAGTTGTACCTCACATTCAGCATTATAATTATTTCACCCGCGCCGGACAGAGACCGAGATGGCGCCGCTGCATGTCGTGCCAAACCTCTCACGGCAGCGTCATCCGCTTGAGATCGGCCTTTATAGAGACCGCCGATCAAACATCCCAAAGCGATTATCGGCATCGGAGCACCCCTATCATATAGAGGACCCCTTCAGACCCTCATGACTGTGCGTCAAGGTCAATAAGTCCTTTATAGTATCATTTAATGACAAAGCAAGGTCACTCTTCAAAACATACATTTATGAATTAATAATTAATCATTTGTAAAAATGTGAAGATAGGCCTATATTTTAGGTGACTAAAGTGGTGTCCACTCACATGTACACTAATATTTTGTTTTTGAAAGAAGTCTTTTATTCTAAAGGCTTGTGCACACGGGACGATTATCGCCGACGTTTAACGCCTCGTGACTAAACAAAGGACGTTTTTATGGTTTGACGCGCCGTGTTAAAAACTGGCCGACCAATGAGATCGGCGCTTTTGTTCACGTGCCTGGAGCTGCTGAAGTTACAGTAAAACACGACTTGGTGGCGCTCAAGCACAAAACGGTCTTGCCGAGCACACATTGATACCTAACGACGAAGAGGAAGTAAGTAGACCAAGAAGATGCATCGAGGCAAGATGAATGTAGAGCTGCTGGTCTCATTGGTGTCTGAACACAAAGGGCTTTATGACAAACGCGACAGCGACTACAAAAATCTCGATAAGAGGGAGTTATGGAGAGGAATTGCAGATCAAATAGGATTCGACGTGTACCGGGGTATTTCTGTTTTTCATTAAGCGCCATCTAATGTCAGGGAGTGAATTTGCACATTCACTCGGCTCATAGCCAGCGAAAATCGCTTGGGTATGAACACAAAAACGTCTCGAAAAACACTGGCGATAAGCGCGCGCGATAATTGTCCCGGTGTGCACGAGGCGTAAGGCTGCATTTTTGTAGAAACCAAAAATACACTACATACAGAAATATTGTGAAATATTATTACAATTTGAAATAGCTGTTTTCTATGTGAATATATGTTAAACTGTAATTTATTCCTGTGATCAAAGCTGAATTTTCAGCATCATTACTCCAGTCTTCAGTGTCACATGATCCTTCAGAAATCATTCTAATATACTGATTTGCTGCTCAAGAAACATTTCTAATTATTATTATTATTATTATTATGTTGTGCTGCCTAATATTCTTTCAGTGTTCATTAATGAATAGAAAGTTTAACTAACAGCTTTTATTTGAAATATAACTTTTTAATGAATTGTTTTTTATACAGAGCCGTTGTTAACTGACGAGCTGCGCAAAACCACGTTCATA
>NW_015644257.1:0-836 GCF_001515625.1 Sinocyclocheilus rhinocerous
ATATAGGAATAGTTACACACAGGGGCGTCGCTAGTTGGGGGAAAAGGGTGACAGAGTGCATAGGGCCCAGAGGTCTGGAGGCCCGCGATCACCTACTGGCCATCGGGAGCACCGGGACATTCCATTCGAGTAGTGGGCCGATCGCCGAAATGAGGGAGACCTCCCCAATATTAGGCGCTGTTTTTAAATTACAGCGCATGCGAAACCGCATTAAGTAAATACTCCGAAGGTTTGAAGCAGCGCTACCCGATGCATCCGCCAGCTGTGTGTCAAAGCAGAGCGGGATCAGTCACCTGCACAGTGCTGACGAACGTGTGCCACGCTTCTGCCACGATTTATAAGCGATAAACAGCGCAAGTCACTTGATCCATTCAGATGTGACACAGAATTGTTATACAGTCGTGTGATATGAGAACATTAAAGGTTCTAGTGATGCTGGCTGTAAACAGCCACGACAATGAGGTATAATGGAAAACACCAATAGGCTTGTCAATTCAGCACCATAGTAATTTAACTTGAAGTTATTTAAGGGGTCATATGATGTTGCTACAAAGAACATTATTTTGTGTATTTGGTGTAAAGAAATTTGTTTATGCAGTTTAAGGTTCAAAAAACACATTCTTTTCCACATACTGTACATTATTGTTTCTCCTCTATGCCCCGTCTTTCCAAAACGCGTAGATTTTTAAAAAGCTCATCGGGCTGAAAAGCGAGGTGTGCTCTGATTGGCCAGCTATCCAGTGTGTTGTGATTGGCCGAATACCTCAAGCGTGTGACGGAAATGTTCCGCTTCTTACCATATTGTGATGCCGTGTCCCGGAGCGACGAGACAAAAA
>NW_015644258.1:0-1695 GCF_001515625.1 Sinocyclocheilus rhinocerous
CTCTTTGCCACCCCAAGTATAAAATCCTGGACACGCCCCTGATCCCAACGGCAGGCGCTCCAGCGGTTGATCTGCTGTTGCTATGGTTACCACCTCCAGCGCGCGAATTCTTGTCTGAAAACGCGCTCTTTTTTGACGTACTTTAGTGGTTACTCGTTACTGGTAATGTTTGATTAAATGATGTCAAATTAAACGTTTTAATATATTGGTGTACATTTTAACAGAGTATGAGGTCTATTTGTAGGCCAGACCTTAACCGTGGGTTCGCTCAACTATTTTCAATTTTCAGTGTTTTCGACCAGTTTCTAGTGGGTTTCGTATGGAAGCCCGTTTCCGTCACTGAATAAAAAAATAAAAAGAGGTTATTGCAACTATTTATCTAACAATTCTGACTTTATTTCTCAAGAATTGTGAGATATAAACTCGCAATTCCGACTTTTCCTCAATTGTGTGATATAAACTCAAAATTGCGAGAAATAAAGTCGGAATTGCGAGATAAAAACTCGCAATTCTGACTTTTTCTCTTGTGAATGCAAGTTTTTATATCGCAATTTTTCTTGCAATTGGAAGCTTAAATCTTGCAATTCTGACTTTTTCTCGCAATTGGAAGTTTAAATCTCGCAATTGTGTGTTATAAAGTCAGAATTGCGAGATTTAACTTGCAATTCTAAGAAAAAAAGTCACAATTGCGAGATATAAACTCAAAATTCTTAGAAAAAAAATCAGAATTGTGAGTTTTCTATGTTTGCAAGAAAATTCACAATTCTGACTTATTAACTCGCTATTGTGAGTTTATATCTCACAATTCTGAGAAAAAAAGTCAGAATTGCGAGATAAAAAGTCAATTATTTTTATTTTTTCTTCAGTGGCGGAAACGGGCTTCCATAGTTTCGTTATTATAAGTACAAGAAGGAAAATAAACGTTCACATTTTGTTCTACAACATAAAGTATACACATTTAAACCACACATGTGAATTTTGAAGGCACTGTTTTGATTAAATGTACACTCTAAAAAGAAAATCGTAAAAATAGGCCACAATGAACTGAATTAATATAAAATAATTATCTGTATTGATTTTTAACAGGCGTTTTGCCTGTATTTTGAATTTTGCATTGTGTTTTAGAGCTAATGTAAATGTCTGTAATATGTCCTGGCAGAGTGCACTTTTCCAGTATATATTGCTAACAACTTGCTATATAAGCACTACAGATGTCTGATTCATCAAGCATGTAATCTCGCATCTTTGCTAGCCGTTTTCTTCATTAAGCAGAAGCGCATGAGTCCAACTATTCCTTCTATCCTGTTGTATTAAAGATGCATGCTGCAGTTCATGTGTGCACAGCCAGAGAGTGATGCAAGAGATGTTGCTGTGGCAATCAGTGGAGAAAATACTTAGCTCAGCAAAACTCACACATTGTGGCTTAAGCTTGGGCCAGTTCCTACATACATGTACCACAGGCTCTTTGGCACGGACCCCATTTCTGTGACTCGTTGCGCGATGATGCCGAGGTTTGCTCAAGCCGGAAAATCTAGTTGCTCAGTTTAAAAGCATAATTGGGCGTCTATATTTGGAGCACTGGGGCCTGATTCACTTTTCTTTTTTTTAACAGTGCTGTTTGTGGCCGTTGCATTGCACTCTTGTCTTCAGTTACATTTGGTGTTGCCAGTGTCGGTTTCGGAAACCAAAAAGCTA
>NW_015644259.1:0-1441 GCF_001515625.1 Sinocyclocheilus rhinocerous
AGCTTTACTCTTATAATTGCATAAACCAACTTTTTCTTTCAGAGACTGAAGGTTTTCAGCATATGTGACCTTGCATTCTCTTAATTTCCTTCGTTGCCCTAACATAGTGTTTTTGTTCACTGAAGAACTCAACTAAGCTTCTTGTGCTTAGAAGCTCAAACATAACTTCATGAGCATAAGACTCCTAACCCATGAAAATCTACTTCATGAGCATAAGACTCCTAGCACATTAAAATCTGTCTTTCTGCACTGCAAATAACATGTCACTTCATATGGTAGAAACATCTTTCATGTTGGCAAGCTTTACTCTTATTTTTGCTTAAACCACTTTTTCTTTCAGAGAAAAGAGGTTTTCAGTATATGTGGGCTTGCATTCTCTTCGTTTGCTTAGTTGCACTAACATAGTGTTTTTGTTCACTGAAGAACTCAAGTAAGCTTCTTGTGCTTTGAAGCTCAAGCATTACTTCATGAGCAAAAGACTCCTAACACATGAAAATCTTTCTTTCTGCACTGCAAATAACATGTCACTTCATATGGTAGAAACATCTTTCATGTTGGCAAGCTTTACTCTTATATTTGATTAAACCAACTTACTCTTACAGAGAAAGAAGGTTTTCAGCATATGTGGGCTTGCATTCTCTTCATTTACTTAGTTGCCCTAACATAGTGTTTTTGTTCACTGAAGAACTCAACTAAGCTTCTTGTGCTTAGAAGTTCAAACATAACTTCATGAGCATAAGACTCCTAACCCATGAAAATCTTTCTTTCTGCACTGCAAATAACGTCATTTCATATGGTAGAAACATCTTTTATGTTTGCAAGCTATACTCTTATAATTGCATAAACCAACTTTGTCTTTAAGAGAAAGTAGATTTTCAGCATATGTGGGCTTGTATTCTCTTCATCTACTTAGTTGCAATAATATAGTCTTACTGTTCACAAAAGCAGCAAACTTAGTTTCTTGTGCTTAGAAGCTCAAACATAACTTCATGAGCATAAGACTCCTAACCTATGAAAATCTGTCTGTCTGCACTGCAAATAACATGTCATTTCATATGGTAGAAACATCTTTCATGTTGGCAAGCTTTACTCTTATTTTTGCTTAAACCATCTTTCTCTTACAGAGAAAGAAGGTTTTCAGTATATGTGGTCTTGCATTCGCTTCATTTGCTTATTTGCACTAACATAGTCTTACTGTTCACAAAAGCAGCAAACTTAGCTTCTTGTGCTTAGAAGCTCAAACATAACTTCCTGAGCATAAGACTCCTAACCCATGAAAATCTTTATTTCTGCTCAGCAAATAACATGTCAATTCATATGTTAAAAACATCTTTTAAGTGGGCAAAATTTACTCTTATTTTTCCTTAAACCATCTTTGTCTTACAGAGAAAGAAGGTTTTCAGTATATTTGGGCTTGCATTCTCTTCATTTGCTTAGTTGC
>NW_015644260.1:0-571 GCF_001515625.1 Sinocyclocheilus rhinocerous
AACTTTTCAGAACATAGAAATACAGTCAGAACCGTCAGAAATAGGTTAATAATTTTATTCTCCCGCAAGCCGCACACATGAGTATCTTACCGGCCGCACCCGCATTCACCCATCAAACCTTGTCCCGCGCTACACTTGGTTATTAAACACCATGAACATCAGCTAAATGATGATTCCTGGAAAGCTCATTAACATAGTCCTTGTAACTGTCCTTTGTGCGTGGGAGGCCTAATTCTGTTGGAGCATTTTGAAAAGTATCTCTATCCATATAGTAGCGACAGAAATATTTACTTTTACTGCAGTTCTCTGTGAAGCCACCAATCATGTGTGACCCAAGATTATCTCCATCTATTGCAAGCACCGCCCCTTCTATTATTTGACCACTGCAATTGCAAGCACCCTTCTATTATTTGACCACTGCCCAACTGAACCCCTGCCTCTTCAAGATCCTTCAAATCTCTTACAAGAGGACCAAACACTTTCTCTTGCGCAAAGAACTGCAAATCTTCCTTCTTACAAAGCATAGCAAGCTGCATGGGGTCTATAGAGGACCTATTATGAGGACAGATTT
>NW_015644261.1:0-217 GCF_001515625.1 Sinocyclocheilus rhinocerous
GGAATGTGTAGAAAGTGAGCATGTCTCCAAAAACCTTGTTAAGCTACAGGTTTAATGACTGCATTTTTTATTTTATTTTTTTTTACAGAAAAAAATTTATTTATGTTCTGATTATTGTTGAGCTGCAGGTTTAGGCCCACTTAAGTGACTGCACTTATTTTAATTACGAAGAATTCAATTATTTATTTTAATTATTTAGCCTGTCATGTTTCTAGAG
>NW_015644261.1:269-557 GCF_001515625.1 Sinocyclocheilus rhinocerous
TGTTCCAAAATGTTCTATGTTTCTTAAAAATAAAATGTATTGTGTTCAGTGGAAAAAAAATAGTTGTTTTTTACACATACATTTAAAAATAACATATTTTAGAGCTGTAATCGCAATACCGTGATACCGTGAAACAGTGATATTTTTATCTAAGGTTATCATACCCTCAGAATCTCATACCGGCCCATGCCTAATGACGGTGTTTCGTTCCTGAATGAATCATCCGATTAAATGATTCGGTTTAATTGCAATGACTCACTTATTAACAGTGACTTGCTGCCACCTACT
>NW_015644262.1:0-649 GCF_001515625.1 Sinocyclocheilus rhinocerous
CATGCATATACAGTATACTGTGCAAGAGACCAAAGTCTGTGTTAAAGAAAACTATGGAAACTTCTCCTCGATACTTGAACAGCCAGGTTGTCGAGGTTGTTCTATGCATCTTGGAAAAGTTACCACAGTTTGTACTATGGATTATGGATTACCATACCATTTAATGTAAGACTTCATGGAAAAATATTACTGGATTATTACAATATTTGTAGAAGTAATGTATCAAAATCTAAAAAAATATATTCTTACTAGAACACAAAGCCCCAAACAAATATTTTTGTAATGCATCTAATGTTCCTAGATTTTGCACAGTATTATATGTATACTATATAGTTTACATTTATATATAATTTACATTTATAGAATATGTTATTGTAGAACACCTTTTAGATGTTTCTTTTTGACTGAAATTATTGTAGACTTTTAGATGTTTCTTTTTGACTGAAACTGTGCTATTTGGTTTCAGCTGAAAATACCGAATGAAAATAAGGATTACTGAGTCACTAACTGTCTGACTGATGTCAATGTAGCATGCAGCTCTGAAGAACAGACAGGACTTGGCTAATCATAGAGGGAGTAGTAGGCATTTCTTTTAGTTTTCAATGATATTTATGCACAGCAGGAATGGGCTCAGTACAAATCCCTGAGG
>NW_015644263.1:0-214 GCF_001515625.1 Sinocyclocheilus rhinocerous
TGTTCGAACTATACCGTGGACTTTGAGGGAGCCCACTTGTTTGTTTTTTTTTATAACGGGGGGGGGCTTACAATGACTTACAAAGATAGGCCTACATAACAGCTACAAGTGTATGCACTACTTGCTTTATGCAATCACTATATAGGATAAATCACTGTACAGGATTTACCCTATTATACTTTATCGACACGAATTGATAGGTGAAACAACAAAC
>NW_015644263.1:887-1107 GCF_001515625.1 Sinocyclocheilus rhinocerous
CGTTTGACTTCGTAGAATAAACATGAGCACTGCACGTTTCAAAATCAAAATGCGGCGTGGGTGCTTTATATGAATGAATCTCTGAAGGGAACCGAGTGTCTTCAGAAAAGTTTCGATGACATTTTCATTTTTATCTGATAAATTAGCCTTTACGAGCGGAGCTGCTTTGATTACGGCTAGTTTTATCGCTCTAAAAGCGCCTCCTGCTGGCAGAGAATGA
>NW_015644264.1:0-150 GCF_001515625.1 Sinocyclocheilus rhinocerous
TACTACTTTAAAACTAAATAATTCGAATCAAAAACAAAAACTTTTATATTATTATATTTTATAATATAAAACTTTTATTTTATTATATTTTATATTTTATACAATCCGTAAAGATGCATTTCTCAGGATCAGGATCGTCGTCTTCATCTT
>NW_015644264.1:459-567 GCF_001515625.1 Sinocyclocheilus rhinocerous
CGCTCCAACTTCTCCCTGATGCTGTGCATGGTCAACTGTCACCTAGGCTGCGTTTACAGTGGTACAAAAAATCCGATCTTTCGCTCACATCTGACACAGATCGGAATT
>NW_015644265.1:0-248 GCF_001515625.1 Sinocyclocheilus rhinocerous
CCATACACGATGCCAAAAAATAAATTCCATCCTTAATAAAAATTCGAACAATCTTTCCAAAAACAGGTGCATCATCAACAAACTCTAAGCAAACAACAAGGCCACTGCGATACTCAGTACCATGACACTTTACCCACGGTGTGACCATTACCTCGCTAGAGATATCAATCTGGAGCTGCTCTGAAATAAAATCACAGTTTACAAGGTCAGACAACAGTTCATTTGAAACAGGGCCAGACTCAATACCC
>NW_015644265.1:812-1512 GCF_001515625.1 Sinocyclocheilus rhinocerous
TTTCTTTCCAAAAAGCCATAGTTGTGGGCATACACTCTTTGAGGAATGGAATCGCCAGAACTCATATATTCAAAAAGTTTCACTTCATACTGTGCAACTCCCTCCAGGATATCATGCATAATATCCAGCACAAAGTTCTCAGATACATTAAAGTAAGTCAAGGTATTGAGTATAGAATTTCTTTTAACACAATAACAGGAGTTTTCATTGGGGTTGTCAGCAAGATACTTGTAATGCTCTTCATTTAGATTTCTATTACGCAATATCACCCGTGGATCATCCTCACTAAATACTTCCTGTGCTAACACCTTGTCAGTGAGACAGAGTCTGCAGTAATGTTTTGCAGAAAAAGATTCAACATAACCAAGAATACTATTTAGACCTAGGTTATCACCCGTAATTTGCGCAATAGTACCAAAGATGGGCTCCTCAGAAAATGACACCGTCATTCCCTTCTGCTCAAGTGCTTTCACATCATCAACCAATGGGGCAAGTATTTTGTCATGCCATACTTTTTTCCATCTTCAGAATGGAACAAAGAAATTAGATGTATGTTCATTAAGGAAGAGTTAATGTGTGCTGGCAGGTTACGAAGTACAAAATATAAACAGCCAAGTTTATGAATCCCTGCTTTAGATCCTAATGGGTTTGCTGTTTCAAAATCATCATAGTAAATTTGGATCTGAAGTGCATTGCTGTG
>NW_015644266.1:0-737 GCF_001515625.1 Sinocyclocheilus rhinocerous
TTAGATGAAGAAACAAACTCATCTACATCTTGGTTGGCCTGAGCACATTTTCAGCAAAATGTTCATTTTTGGATGAACTATTCCTTTAAGATTTAAGAACAAGAACAAATATGCAAAAATATATGCAATTTGGTGCAGTTGCAGACATTTATATGGCCAAAAAGATGAAATTCTGATTCCTTGTAAATCAATGAGATCTTTTTAAGAGTATTGAAGATTACTTGCATTAAATATCAGTTGTCACTCTATATCTCTTAACAACATGTCTGAGTACAATGATATTTCAATGCTTAGTTTATTGGTCAAAGCTCTGCATGCAATGCAGTACAATGATGACTGAGAGATGTACAAATAAATGCTCCTCAAAAGCCTGATGTATCATATCCCATAAAAGCTCTGCATGCAATGCAGTACAATGATGACTGAGAGATGTACAAATAAATGCTCCTCAAAAGCCTGATGTATCATATTTTAACATGATTTTTACATGAGTTACATGTGGATAATCAGGTAAATCTAAGTTGCTTCAGTCCTCTAAGTGTTCATCCTGAAATATTACTAACAAGTTATTCTTACATTTACAGTATATAAAAATCAGTGAAGTCGGTATCAATCACATAGAAGGCATGTAATAGATCACGTACAGGTTTTTCAGCAAAGTTTTGATCATATTGATAGTTTAGAGAAATGTATGTATCAAATATGATGATACAGAAGCCTTTATAATGTTAAATACG
>NW_015644267.1:0-665 GCF_001515625.1 Sinocyclocheilus rhinocerous
GATCTCATAATTATCTTTAACTCTAAGGTGGCAACATTATTTATTAATTACATTTTGTTTAAAAAAATTAAGGCTAGTATGCCTCAACGTTTAAAAAAAAATTATAATTTTAATCTCATAATCATCTTTAAC
Organism: Sinocyclocheilus rhinocerous; assembly: GCF_001515625.1. Classification (NCBI taxonomy): domain Eukaryota; kingdom Metazoa; phylum Chordata; class Actinopteri; order Cypriniformes; family Cyprinidae; genus Sinocyclocheilus; species Sinocyclocheilus rhinocerous. The sequence goes on from NW_015644267.1 coordinate 133, forward strand.
TCTGAGGTGGCAACATACAGTAGCATGCATATTGCAATATTTATTTTTTTGATCCAGTTTTGTTAAATATCTAAAAGCTTATAAGCCTCAAAGTTAAAAAAATTTAAATGGTTATTTTGACTTTAATTCTTTAACTCTGTGGCGGCAAAATAGTAAGCATATATTTAAATGTTTAAAACAAATTTAGCTAATCAAATTTTGTTTCAAATATTTCAAAGTTTGTCTGCTTTTATATAATTTTGTTTTTTTATTTCTTAATTTATCTAAATAATTGTAAACTCTTGAGGTGGAACTATAAATGATTGCAGTTATAAAAGTATACATACTGTATGGTGGGAATATAGTAGATAAAAATATAAACTCTTCATTGGCACTTGAGCCTGTTGCATGTTTAATTCCACAAGTAGAGTCATGCCGAATTGATTATTTTGTTAAGATTTTGAACTCTGATCAAATAATGAGTCAATAAAAATAGATATTTTGCAAAGTGCAATGAATACAGAAAGTACTGTGCACAGTATGCATACTGCAAA
>NW_015644268.1:0-916 GCF_001515625.1 Sinocyclocheilus rhinocerous
TATAATAAATATTTTGACAAAGACATAGAAGATTCTCTGATTACACGGACCTTATTTTGATCCCAGTACTAGTTCAGCAAACTTCAAAGAGAAAAAAAACTTACCTATATTGTTCTGAGCCGGACTGACACCTGCACTGTGTTCCAAACGGCACGGTGATGCCTACCGAGGGCACCTCGATGGGAGGGAAAAAGCGTGAGAATCACGATGTTCCAAACTGATGTTTATGTCTTCAAAAGTGTGTTCCTAATGACCCTCACTTTTGAGCCATACACTTTCCAAGGCTGCTGTTGTGGAGAATACAGCCTTACAAGGGTTAGGGCGCACTAGTGATGATCTCCTCTGAATAGAACACACCCCAGTGTCGATCCAGGAACCGTGACAAACAAGGACACGACACAACGTGATCAAACATTACAATCAGCAAAGTCTTCATGAAAGAAAGTCGTTTATAAATTTATATTGCAAGCAACATGCATTTTATTTGAATTTTGTCATTGAACTACATAAAAGTAAATTACTTTAAATGCTAAAATACGATTACGAAAAAATCCTAGGAACTTATACACAGTCACGCGAGCTTATGTTTCTTCATTACATTGTGTCTAAGATGTTAAGGACAATGTAATCCAGCGATTAAAATTTTTTTAAAGAGATTCTGAATATTTTAACTGTTTATGAGTGATCGGCTTTACAGGGGAAACGTCGACTCTCCCTTAATACAACGGGTTTCAAAGATTGTTTAGAATATTTACGACTGTAAATACGCACATACGTGAATCTTGCATTTCTCCTGCACTGAGACGCAGGACAGCTAGCACTGAAACGTAAACAAAGAGTGCCTGGAGCTGCGTGCATGTGCACAACTGCATCTAAATGAGCATCAGAACAATATGTCAGCAAATACAAAGCTGCT
>NW_015644269.1:0-422 GCF_001515625.1 Sinocyclocheilus rhinocerous
AGTAGATGCATGGTTAAGAAATAAGCAGGCGTCTGAATATTTTCTTGAGGTTAACATTTTTTACATTTTTATTTTTATTTTGGTAATGCTTCTGTAACGAAAGCCTTCTTTGCATTTTTCTAATTTAATACAAATGTCGATATATTGTGTTATACTTATATATAAGGCTATAAGCAATTTAAGAAATTTAAGTAAAAGGTTAAATTGTACATTGAGTTGTATTTTTGCTTTAACAGCAGCGCTCATGATGGTATTACATTTGTGTACAATTTGATGACAATGTTCTATAACTTGAGTTTTCACCTGTGACAAATTAATTTTAAGTACACGTATTCTATGTAAGATTATACATAAGATTATATAAGATTATACAAACATTGTTTCACTAATTCACAATGCCCCAGTTTGTTTCACTAATTCAC
>NW_015644270.1:0-610 GCF_001515625.1 Sinocyclocheilus rhinocerous
GATCAGGCTCACATGTGTCTGTGAAGAGTGACCAGTCAAAGGATGAATCACCAAACTTCAGTGAAGAAACAACACGAACCAAACGGTATTTGATGTGTTTCTTATTTTTCTTTAAACATAGAATAATAAGCGAATAATTATCATAAAACTTATAGTCCATAAATGTATCACAGTATTGATTTTCTCTTTGCTAAAAATGTTTACAAGATATTTTGGTCATATCTTTTTTCTAAAAATGCAGTATTTAGATTTATTTTATTTACTATCAGGCTTCAGAATGAAACATTAGATCCAGATTTACAGTCTCACAGGAACCACAATAATTTTACAGACAGTCTCCTGCAGATCTTCCAGGTAATAAAACACATTTTCAAGAATATTTAATAATTATAATAAACAAATATGTTATTGAATAAGAGTGTGACGGAACTTTTATTTCTAATTTTTCTTTTTAAGAACCCATAAACTAAAAATGATCATTTTAATTATTATTTACAGCTAATTAACGTTTGCCTCAACTTGATTTTTAATGAATATTTTTAATTACTGAATAAATACTTTTTTACTAAATATAGATTAAGATTTTTTCTGTCATTCATTGTTGTCTTGC
>NW_015644271.1:0-561 GCF_001515625.1 Sinocyclocheilus rhinocerous
ACGAGGCCTGTGACACCCCTTGGATTGCCACTTCGGGAGAACTGTGAGCGGGCTCTGCAGCTAACCCCACCCTGAAGGCTGAGCCGCTCAAATGCAGGGCCAGGTTAATGTAGTCCTCCAGTGACTCCTCGGGGACCCAGTATGGCATCAGGGACTTGAAGGGCTCAGCCAGGCCTCCCCAGAAGACAACCATGAGGCAGGTCTTCTCCATCGCCAACCGATGAGCCAAAATCCCTGGCGTACTCCTCAATACTCCGGTCTCCCTGACGAATGTTGAAGAGTTTCCCTGCTGGACCCATGTTGCTGGCTGAATTCTGTCACAGTCTGGTAAGGGAAAACGGACCTATGTTGCTGGCTGAATTCTGTCACAGTCTGGTAAGGGAAAACACCGTGTAAACAGGGGTCTGGGTCCAAACGCAGGTTTATTACCAAACAAAAACAGACAAAGCGAAACAGAAACAGATCAAACAGGATCTAAAAAACAACAACCAAAAAACAGGACCGGGATACAAATGCGGCAACCGAAAGTGCTTGCATCCATCACCTACAAACAAGAATAAC
>NW_015644272.1:0-869 GCF_001515625.1 Sinocyclocheilus rhinocerous
TTTGATTCCAAACTTTTTGATCTATTTGAGCTGAATACTTATTTGCTTAACTGCAAAACCTCAAAACTCAAGGGTTTGACATGCCTTACATTTTTGTAAAGGGCTTGCAAAACCTGAAAACTCCACAGAAATAAATAAATAAACATAACTTAAATTTAGATTTTTTTTTTTTCAATATAAAATAAAAATTACTTTTCCAACTCTTAAATCATTATTTCTTCATTTTTAAAGGTTTTGGGCCTTATTTTTAAGTATACACTACCAGTCAGTCATTTTTGAACAGTAAGATTAAATAATTTAAAGAATTCTCTTCTGCTCACCAAGCCTGTATTTATTTGATCCAAAAAACAGCAAAAGCGGAAATACTGTGAAATATTTTTACTATTTAATATAACAGTTTTCTATTTGAATATATTTTAACATTTAATTTATTCCTGTGATTTCAAAGCTGAAATTTTTGCATCATTACTCCAAATATTTTGATTTGCTGCTCAAAAAACATTTATTATTATTATGATTTTTTTCAGGTTTCTTTGATGAATAGAAAGTTCAGAAGATCAGCATTTATCTGAAATAGAAATCTTTCGTAACATTATAAGTGTCTTTATCATCACTTTTGATCAATTTAAAGCATCCTTGCTAAATTAAATGTATTAATTTCTATAATTTACCCCCCCCCATAAAAAAAATAATAATAATACTGACTCAAAGCTTTTGAATGGTATAGTGTAAAATGTTACAAAAGCTTTTTATTTCAGATAATTGCTGATCTTTGGATCTTTCTATTCATCAAAGAATCCTGAAAAAAAAAAATGTTTCTTGAACAGCAAATCAGCATATTAAGAGTGATTTCTGAAGGATCATGTGAC
>NW_015644273.1:0-711 GCF_001515625.1 Sinocyclocheilus rhinocerous
CATGTGTGCTTCCACACCTGGTGGATGTGATTATCCAATTCGTTCGTTAGTGTGGTCATTGGCAATCCATTGCTTTGTAATGACAAGGAAGTAACCTCACAATCATTATCTGTGTCTAAGGTGTGAAAATGTGTGTAGAGTTTTACAAATCACTGTGTGTAATGTTTTGCAAAAAGGGTGAAGCAGACATTGTGTGTAATGTTGTGCAAATCTGTGGAGGTGTTTTGCTCATTGGAGTAGAATTTTGCAAATTGTGTGGAAATTTTTATTTTAGTGTGTAAACAATCGTAAAAAACTGTAAAGTCTGGCTGAAAATAGGTTTGATTTTGGATTTACATGAAAACTACTTGACGATTTGGCTTGCCAAAATGCTTTTAACCAGCCTGATGAGTGATGCTCATAACATTTTGAGCCATTTTTCAGTACTCTGGTAAATAAAAATCTTCAAGGACAATCAGTTTTCTCCACTTGGCACAATTTGGTGGTTTAAAATGTGTGCATGTGATTAACATGTTAATTTTTCCTAGGTAGCAACACTCAGACGTTTTGACAGCCAACCCCCTTAGACGTAAATTAAGGGATACAGCTAAAACCAGAAGCTAACAATAAAGGTTTTCTACCTATTAGATTGTGTTAGGGTTAGGTTAGGGTTGGGGTTAGGGTTAGGGTTAGGTTTAACGTCTATTATTTCTCTATTCTATTACTGTCCAT
>NW_015644274.1:0-215 GCF_001515625.1 Sinocyclocheilus rhinocerous
AAAGCCACGCTTTGTTTAGTGATGTCAGTGCAGTGGCGTTGGCTGGGGGCAAACAAGTGCATGCACAACTCCTCGTTAGTATAGTGGAAAGTATCTCCGCCTGTCACTTGGAAGACTGGGGTTCGATTCCCCGACGGGGAGAGCTACTATTTTTCTGCTGCCGAACGACACATCCAAAAGGTTTTGGTGCAGCCAGAGGTTACAGAAGGAGTTCT
>NW_015644274.1:311-535 GCF_001515625.1 Sinocyclocheilus rhinocerous
TCCGCGCGGGAGCCGAAAATAGTTGAGCTTAACTTCCCTTAACTTTTCCCATTCATTCTCTATGGTAGTGCTTAACACTACGGATGCAATATATTTTTGGCCACGCCAAAAATTCTGATTTCATGGCGCTGTTTCACCTTTTCCGTGGCGGGGAATTTAAGAAGCCTAGTGTCTTCTGCCAATCATTCGCTGTGAGTGGAGGAGGGGAGATCTCACGATCGGAG
>NW_015644275.1:0-644 GCF_001515625.1 Sinocyclocheilus rhinocerous
CATTTGCCATTAGTTACTGCTGGGAACGGGGGGTTGTGGTGTTTAGCCACAGGTAAAATATAGGTTAGGATTGGAAATGGCACAGTAACATGTTATTAGTATTTGAGTATAGAGTATGTATACTGTGCGCACAGTGTGCCAGTTTTCTCTATGCATAGAATGACTTTGCATTCAATGGAAGCTCAACATTTCTGTTTTGGTTTCTTTAACAGTGGTATCCAGAGGTCAGACATCATTGTCCCAACACTCCGATAATCCTCGTTGGGACTAAGCTTGACCTAAGAGACGACAAGGACACTATTGAAAAGTTGAAAGAGAAGAAACTCACACCCATCACCTACCCTCAAGGCCTCGCTATGGCCAAAGAAATAGGTCAGCACTTCAGTTTTAATACACTGGCGTTTAAATGCATTTTATTATTGCCTTTACACATATGTGTGTATGTTAGGGATGGGTTGACAGTATCAAATTTAATCTATCTTCATTTTAAAGGTGGGGTAAGCGATTTTTAAAAAACACTTTAGAAAACGGATTCGGGCCGAATAGCAAAACAAACTTGTAGCCAATAAGCAGTAAGGGGTGTGTCTACTCATGATGTGGAGGAGAGCGAGTTCAGTGCATAGGACGGACATTAGCCGAGCGGA
>NW_015644275.1:732-883 GCF_001515625.1 Sinocyclocheilus rhinocerous
AGAGGAAAACGTCTGCGGAACAAAAGAAGGCTTAAGGCAATAAGGCAAGAAGTAGGACCGTGTAAATATCGGATCTCAAGGAGCGGAAGGACTGCGACCGGACGCTGAGGTTGCTTTGTTTCTTCTCGATAGTTGAGTAACACCGTGTCTG
>NW_015644276.1:0-568 GCF_001515625.1 Sinocyclocheilus rhinocerous
TGAAGAACCTTTTGAAGCACCTTTATTTTTAAGAGTGTATAGTAACCATGTTTGTTTGTTTTATTTATTACCATGTTTTATTTGTTTTAAAACCACGGTTCTTTTCGTAAGGGTTAGTAAGTTGCTAGCATGATTTAACATGTTGCATGGTTTTTTGTTTGTCAATTTGTTATTGATTCATTTATTTATTTAATTGTTATGTATTAAAATAAATGTAACCAAAAACCACGTGGTCAGTGAAATGAAATAAATAAAAAAATAAATGTAATCTTTTTCAAACCTCAAAATGAATATCCATTTTCCGTACTGTACATTATAATGTTGTGATGCCTAAGTTAATTTTGTGCCATTTTAAAGCAGATTTAAGTATTTTATTTTTTATTTATTTAGATAAAAGAACAATTTTAATGCTACCCATTTATCAAATATTAACCATAACATGAAAAAACTGGTTGAAAGAATTGTTGTTCCAAGAACAAGATGTGTAAATCATGCTAAGCTCTTATATTCTGTGTACATCAGTAGTTGAAATCTGGAAGCTATTTAACACCAGATGTATCCAAGGTTT
>NW_015644277.1:0-585 GCF_001515625.1 Sinocyclocheilus rhinocerous
AGCTATCTCTCCCCAGCCTCAGCATCGTCGCTGAAGGCCCCGAAGATTCCCACCAGGCCTGTTAAGCTTACATCTAGTCTGGCTGGGAAAGCTTATACGGCGGCAGGCCAGGCTGGCGCATGCTTGCACACCATGGCGGTGTTACAAGCGTACCAGGCTGACCTGCTCAAGGACCTGGATGACAGGGAGGAGGGGGAATCCGACGTGGTAGCTGAACTGCGTCGGGCCACAGATTTGTCCCTCCCGGCCGCCCAAGAAACGGCCAGAGCTATCGGCCGTTCAATGGCAGCAATGGTGGCCACGGAGCGGCATCTGTGGTTGAATCTGTCCGATATGCAAGATAAGGACAGATTCTTCCTCCTAGACGCCCCGCTTTCGCCCTCTGGCCTTTTCGGCGACGCAGTTAATACTGTCGTCGATAGGTTCCAGGAGGCGAGAAAGCAAGCGGCGGCGTTTCAACGGTTCCTCCCTCGTCGCTCCCAGGCCCATGGGGCTGCTGAGCGGGAGCAGCCCCTGCCGTCAGGCTCCTCATATCGCCAGTCACAGAAACAGAGTGTTGCAACCCGTACCCCTCCGCAAAAAGAA
>NW_015644278.1:0-1485 GCF_001515625.1 Sinocyclocheilus rhinocerous
CTGTTAATTATGTGCAAACAAACAGACCGTGTATGTGCACTCTTTGATAGCTTTTTTTTACATGAGCACATTTCAGTATGGTTGCATGTCTGGCAAGTGTTTTATAATGGACACTTGCTGAAGAAACATGTTTTTATAGGAGTTTGCAATGGTCAGTGGTGTTTATATACACATGGGCATCAACACTCACTCTTGACAGAATAACTGTTCACTGGTGATGTTGAGTTGCCTTCAGATCACCACATTTGACTAATTATGAATGTTTTTATTTACTTTTTAAATTTGTGTTCTGCTCTGTTTAATAATTCTGAAAGGATGGTTAAGGCTGTATAGTGGTCTGTTGGCATCTTCGTGTGGTCCTGTTTGTTATTGCAGCTTGACTTGTAGTTATTTATAAATGTATAGAAATTAAACTTTTTTTTTCCTCACAGTTTTTGCTGTAGTACTGTGTACATTAATTGTGAATTATGAAAACAAAAAATATAGTTTCGCAGAAAATATAGTTTTGTGGGAATCATCCTCAATTTTTTACTTGGTAAAACAATTATCTTTATTTAAAATGTTTCAAGTCTTAATACTTTTACTTTTGTTATACTGGGATAAATCAAACTGGGATGTATGCTAAATGTGTTGGATGTGGCACCCCACCTAGAAAATTGTCCACCAGCCACCACTGGTAACAAATATGCACATTCCAATGGCGTTTTTCTTACCATTATTTGTATCATTATTTTACCAGTGTTTTTCCTTACCATTATTTATACTTGTACTTTATAATTTACATGACATTATTTATATTCTGTCGTCAATGCTTATAAAAACGATCCCACACGTTCACTGTCAGTGAGGCCCCTCCCACACTTTCACCGTCACTGAGGCTCCTTGAACACGTTCACTGTCAGTGAGGCCCCTTGAACATGTTCAATGTCAGTGAAGCTCCTCCCACACGTTGACCGTCAGTGAAGCCCCTACCACATGTTCACCGTCAGTGAAGCTCGTCCCACACGTTCACCGTCAGTGAGGCTCCTCCCAATCATTCACCGTCAGTGAGGCCCCTCCCACACGTTCACCTTCAGTGAGGCCCCTTGAACATGTTCACCATCAGTAAAGCCCCTCCCACACGTTTACCATCAGTGAGGCCCCTTGAACACATTCACCGTCAGTGAGGCCCCTTGAACATGTTCAACGTCAGTGAAGCTCCTCCCACACGTTCCCCGTCAGGGAAGCCCCTCCCACATGTTCACCGTCAGTGAAGCTCGTTCCACACGTTCACCGTCAGTGAGGCTCCTTCCAATCATTCACCGTCAGTGAGGCCCCTTGAACATATTCACCGTCAGTGAAGCTCCTCCCACACATTCACCGTCAGTGAGGCTCCTCCCACACGCTTACCTTCAGTGAGGCCCCTTGAACATATTCACCATCAGTGAGGCCCCTCCCACACGTTCACCGTCAGTGAGGGCCCTTGAACATGTTCACCATCAGTGA
>NW_015644278.1:1495-1778 GCF_001515625.1 Sinocyclocheilus rhinocerous
CCCCACCTAGAAAATTGTCCACCGGCCGCCACTGGTAACAATTATGAACATTTTACCAGTGTTTTTCCTTACCATTATTTATACTTGTACTTTATAATTTACATGACATTATTTATATTCTGTCGTCAATGCTTATAAAAACGAATTCAGTAAGTGATTTTGATTTTGGCAGATCTGCTCCCACACATTCACCGTCAGTGAGGCCCCTCCCACACATTCACTGTCAGTGATGCCCCTACCACACGTTCACCTTCAGTGAGGCCCCTTGAACATGTTCACCATC
>NW_015644279.1:0-755 GCF_001515625.1 Sinocyclocheilus rhinocerous
AAAAACACCTTGAGATCCTGGCATGGTCCACTGGTCCCAGAGCATCGCTAAACTGCGCGTCACATACTCTCACCTTCACTCTGTCAAGGAGAAAAAAAAGAAAAGAAAGAAGACTTAAAAGGATTTCCAAACCTTCCCACAAGAGATTAAAGCTGATCGGCTGCTTGCTTTCACAGAAATTTGATAAGACTCTTTTGCATCATTTAAATTTGAATGGCTTTGCAAAAGCTGTGATTGGCCTAAACATCCCCCTGTGAGAGGAGAGACATACACTGCTGACTGAGAAAGTGCCTGCTGTTGCCAAATAGCCATTTCTACACTTATATTTGACCTTGTATTGGGAGAGCTTTAACCGAACATTTACTGAGCGCTCTGGAGCCAATAAAAGTGAAATCCTGAAATGTAATGTGCCTTAAAAAACATAGATACAAGAGGAAGTGCAGGTGTGTGCTAATAATTTTTTTCTTTTCAGTATAATATGTTTTGTTATAATATTTTACACATAAAACAAAGAACAGCACTTTTGTGATATAGTGATATAAATAAGATGATGGTGGTGGTCAACATGTTGTGTGGAAAACAGTGTAAAGATTGTCCTAAAGAAAAAAAAAAAAAACTTTCATATTCAAAATGAGACAGTGAGAAAATAATTACATTTTATGTGAACTATCAACTTTAAAGGAATACTGCATCCCAAAATGAAAATTTGCTGAATATGTTCTCACAGTCAGGCCATCCAATATATAAATGTGTTT
>NW_015644279.1:1412-1519 GCF_001515625.1 Sinocyclocheilus rhinocerous
CTTCTTCTGTAGGTGAAGCTGGATCACGAATGATTCGCGTGAACATAAACGCATTATGTAGATTATGTAGATCGGGGGGCGCATTCCCTTCAGAAACAAACGTAATC
>NW_015644280.1:0-567 GCF_001515625.1 Sinocyclocheilus rhinocerous
CTAGTACATCATCTTAACCACTCAGCCACGACTACAGGCCACTCTCTGCCCTGTTTGTGTGCTACACTGCTGCCTGTCCCACTTGAAATCCATAGCCCTAGCCAGCTCATTCACCCAGCGGAGATTGCAAGCTAGCCCTGCAAGCAGATAAAACAGCGGTCCCACTGAGGAGAAATCAGGCTGCCATGTCTCATCCTCTGGAATGGGGTTTTTCAGTGCTGGCCCTGGGGACCCACGGCACTGCACATTTCGTAGGTCTGTCTTATTCTACTCACTCACTTCACTTCATGAGCGCTCTTTCCTAACAAGCTGACCATCAGAATCGGGTGTGTCTAACAAGGGAGACGCACAAAGTCCCCAGGAGCAGGCCGGAACACCACTCTATTAGAGAGACAGCAGCACAGATGGACCGACATGACAGCAAGCTGAGGCCGCCAACAAGAAAAAGGCACTTTGCCTGAACAGGGACTTGAATCCTGGACCCTCAGATTAAAAGTCTGATGCTCTACCGACTGAGCCAAATCCCTGGACCAAGTCCCACGACTACGCCTGGCCAGTCCCAGTCCC
>NW_015644281.1:0-702 GCF_001515625.1 Sinocyclocheilus rhinocerous
CACACAGTGCTAATATACCTGCACTTTATGTACACTCTTTAAAGTTAACAGGAAGGGGGCTCGCAACCCATTTTATATCCGTAATGTGGCTTTTTTGAAGTTAAACAATATTCGTATGTATAGTGGGACTTTATTTTCTATATAATAATTTGATTAGATTGATTAGGTCTTTATATGGCAGGTGATTGGAGGATAGGGGTTGAAAATGAAAAATGTTTGGCAACTTCAGATGAGAAGGAAAGTCACACTAAAAGATGAAAACTTTTTTTTGTGTGCCATTTAGAACTAGATTGAGATTTTTTAATTGCAGTTTGAGTTGATGCAGGATGCTGAATTGTAATTTAAATTTAAGAAATTTGAATTGAAATGAAATAAAATTCAAAGATACTGACTTTGTTTGATGTTTAAATCGCAAACAGCCTTGTGTGCCATTTAGAACTAAATTGAGATTTTTAAATTCCAGTTTGAATCTGAGTTGATGCAGGATGCTGAATTGTAATTTGAATTTAAGAAATTTTAATTGAAATGAAATAAAATTCAAAGAAATTCATATGACTGCTGTAACTTTTGAATAATTTGGTTTTGAATGAAATTTATTTAGATTTTTGGTATGCATAAGCCATAAACATGGTAGCATAAACAAAACACTTAAGATGTTAAACATTAAATTGTATTAATAATCAGTTTAAAAGAACACCCATG
>NW_015644282.1:0-953 GCF_001515625.1 Sinocyclocheilus rhinocerous
TATAATTTATCTGCTTAATGTTTATTGCTATCCTTCAAAGGCCCAATTAACAATAAACACAGACCATTGCATGTAATTAGTAAATTCTGGAATCAAAACCCCTTTTTTTTTTTTGTTCTTTAAATTTGGAGGAGCAAATTTCGAGTGTCCTTACCACAGAGGGCATACCGGGCGAACAACACTAAGTATATAAGCAAAATCTGCTTACCTTATTTTAGTGGCCACCGTGTTGTTCGTCAAGCCAGCCCAAAGTGGTCTTCCACCCTTGCTCCTTTCCAGCCCCACGTTGGGCGCCAATATGTGGTGGCTTCTGCCGTTGTTGTGAAGAATCTTTCTCAGAGTCTTGGAGTTTTGATGCCAGAAGAGATTTTATTTTCAGAGACAATAAAACCTGAGAGAACTCTGCAGAGCAATCTCTCGAATCTTTTTCTGTACCCTCTTATATACAGTTTTTTCTCTGGGCATGTTCAATACATTTCATTCATATGGGATCACGATGCAGTCATGAGACCTTAATTTTATGTTCTGTGAAAATAAGGGCCCCATTATGTGCCATCATGTGCTTATCATGTACTTCACCATATGTCTGCACATTCCATTCTCATACAGATTTCTATACATGCAGGCAAATACACATGATTATAATAGTGGAATAACTTAATACATAAATGGCTATCTTCACATTGATTATACTTGAATCATTTATATTTTGATTAATTAAACTCTTCTTCAATCTCAGGTGCGCTGTTAACATAATAACAAATATTTTCTGATAATATATAAGCCTAACATCATAGGTCACATGATAACGTCAACAAGGCAGATCGCATTTATACTTAACGAGATTTGGCTGTAGAGTACATACTCTTTTAGCACTCGTTAAGTAAGTACTTATTGAAATAAGCATATAGCATATAGCCCGTTAGCATCGCCAGCGTGGTTGCCGCTAATCT
>NW_015644283.1:0-643 GCF_001515625.1 Sinocyclocheilus rhinocerous
ATTCAGATTAAAACCTTGACAAATTAGTGCCCAACGCATCAGCCTATGATTTGAATTTGACATGCGTTGAAGGAAAACCAAAGGATTATGGTCGGTATACACGGTAATTGGTTGTACACTAGACCCAGTGTACACTTCAAAATGCTGAATTGCAAGCAACAACGCAAGAGCTTCCTTTTCTATGGCACTATAGTTCAGTTGATGTTTGAGAAATTTCTTGGAAAAAAAAAACTAATCGGGTGTTTTATTCCAGCATCATCTGTCTGAATTAAAACTGCACCTGCTCCCGTGCCGCTGGCATCAACTTCCAACTTGAACGCTTTGTCGAAATGAGGGGCAGAAAGTACAGGAGCACTACAGAGCAGAGTTTTCAATGCTTCGAAAGCAACTGACATGCAGGTGTCCATCCGAAAGAAACCTCTTTACGGAGTAAACTTGTAAGAGGATTAGCCACATCTGAAAAGTTTCGACAGAAATTCCTATAGTAGCCAGTCATACCTAAAAAACGCCTAAGCTCTCGCTTCGTCGTAGGTACTGGAAAATCCGAAATAACCTGGATTTTGGAACAGAGCGGTCGAACTTTTCCATTCCCAACCTCCTTCCCCAGGTAGCTTACGGTTGCACAAGCAAATTCGCATTTTGC
>NW_015644284.1:0-524 GCF_001515625.1 Sinocyclocheilus rhinocerous
CGTCCCGACAGACTCTCTCTACACACAACCTGAGGAAAGTAATCAGATCTCTCTGGATGATCAGGATAGGACTGCAGCTCCTCCAAACGTGTCACCTTTCTGTTCTGCTCAGACAGACAGAGATGAATGTTTACTGTGTTTGGATCCAGTGTGAGATCACAGGCATCTGAACACAAGAAAAAAAACAGAGGGGAGAATGAGATCACAACAGAACAACAGTGACAAAAGGTGTGTCTGTGTATTTGTAAACGTACACTTGCGTAGTCCTGCTGTTATCATGACCTCTCCAACATGATCCACACTATAAAAAAGGTCACATTCTCATTGATTTGATGCCATCAGTAAGAAAATACATAGAAATAAACGCAAACAATTGAAACAGCAGAGAATGGCACTAGAAACACCAAGGTCATGGGTTCAATACCTGACATTTCACTTGAAAAAGGACTCACTAGCTCTCAAACGGTCATCGATACACTCACACACAAACACAACATCAAAGCAAACAGAAGTAAAACTGCATT
>NW_015644285.1:0-184 GCF_001515625.1 Sinocyclocheilus rhinocerous
ACGCAGCAGGGAGGAAGCCGGAAAAGGCGACGCCCATCTAGGCGGTGATAAGTCACGGAGCCCTGAAACGCTGGGGGATGGTAGCACCCACCCACGTCTGCAATGTCACGAGCCTCGCCCCGATCGACCTGACGGTGGCTCTGCAGCGACGGAAAGTACGGCATCGCTCATAACTCCCAAATGG
>NW_015644285.1:1001-1149 GCF_001515625.1 Sinocyclocheilus rhinocerous
AGGGAGAGCGTGAACGCAGTCCCCCACTACCATAAATTATGCAGTCGAGATTCCCCCATTTGGGGAATTCGCAGGGCTCAGCACAACCGGAGTGCAATGGCTGAGCCTTACCCTGGGTGAACCTTTTTTTTTTTTTTTTTTTTTTTTT
>NW_015644286.1:0-644 GCF_001515625.1 Sinocyclocheilus rhinocerous
AGTCCCCACTCTGTGGTTGGTGCTGGCATGCCTCATTTTAGTATCTGTTCCTGTTTCAGAGGTTTTTCCCGCAACTCAGGTGTCTCGGGAGCTCATGAGGGAGGATCAGGCTGTCGTATGGTTACACAATCCAGCTTCTATGGGTTGATTGGATTTGCGTCACCTAACCTTGTGCTTGGAGTAAGCAATTTCAAGATGCTGACGCAGAAGTTCATCCTGTCTCTATCTGAACCGGAGATTGGTTTGTGACCATCGATCTAAGGATGCGTACTTCTGCATCCAGATCGTCAAGAGACACAGGAAGTTCCTCAGGTTTGCTTTTGGAATAAAGCTTGCCAATACTGTATTCTTCCATTGAACTGGCCTCGAACGCAAGGTGAATGGATGCGTCTCTGGCCCTGTTGTGGCAGGGTGTCTGAGTTTTGAGTTACCTTGACGATTGGCTGATATTAGCTCAATCACAAAAACTGTTTGGAGCAGCGTTTCTGGCACTCAAACTGTTCTTACCCAATTGAGTGGTTGTCACATTAGGTCAAGGACTGACAACATGGCTGTGGTCTCATATATGGATTGTCAGAGAGGATTACGCTCTCGCCCTCTGTGCAGGTTGGTGAGATATGTTCTTCTTTGGACACAGACCAGGT
>NW_015644287.1:0-1738 GCF_001515625.1 Sinocyclocheilus rhinocerous
GTGGTTGTTAAATTACATTGAACTATAATGACATTACTTGCGACCATAGTTGCTTTGGGAAACGAGCCCTGTTAATTTTGACTCTGTGATTCTTTTGTGCCGATCGCTTCTCCATTGAGAGGATTATCAGTGAAGTAATAACTTAAAGTTTGGTCCATTCATTAAACAAATCTATTGTATAACTTGGAGAACTTTGCCAGTTGTTTTGGCTGCTTTTTTTGTATGTTTGGTGTCGTTTTGTAGCTTTTGGCTACTTTTATGATATGTTTGGTGTCGTTTTGAAGCTTGGAATGCAGCATGAAACAGCACGGAATCCCATTCATTGTATTCAAATTGAATTTATATTGATTGGTAGATTTAAATGACATAACGTTTTTTTTGTTGTTCATAGAAATGCTGTGGAAAACTGATGTTAAAAATAAAATTCAAAGAAAACACAAATCTTATGACTGGTAGATGTCACTTTAATTTAGAGTTGGAAAACATAAAACAAGGCATCAATTTAATATGTTCCTTTGTGTTACATAGCTTAGTATTTCAAAGTATTCTAAAGTATTTAGATTAAGTTACTAAACCTGAGTAATCTAATGAAATACATTACTGATTACTTTTTAAAGCATGTATTTTGTAATCTGTAGTGAAATACATTTTAAAAGTAACCTTCCCAACCCTGTGTGTGTGTGTGTGTGTGTGTGTGATTATTTCTGAAATTAACTAGCAATTTTTGAGTGAATATTTTTTCCACCACCAATTGTTTTATTTTTAATTATACTATTAAAATGACATAAGCACATAATCTAAAATAAAAAAATTTAAAAAATCTAAAAATAAAAGCTAATTTAAAATAATTTTAAATGCTATAATAATATATAAATAATACCAAAATAACACTTCTTCAATGTGTATATATACACACACACACATAATGTAAATATATAAATATATAACTAACTTTATATTTGCACAAAGCACTGTATATTCTTTATTGAAGTAGTCGAAAACAGTTTTCTCGATTTCAAAACATTCAGATGTATCACATTAAGTTCGTATGAGTGAAAACCTATAACGTTTGATGCCATTAATGTCAAAATCTTGAGGTGTGTACATGCAGAAGTGCAAATGAGGGTAAATGTTTGTGTTTGGAAAGAACACTGCCTATTTTTGCTCAGGTATAAAGGGACAAAATGGAGATATTGGATTCTCTGGACGTTCTGGGACAGAAGGACCAGTCGGACTACCTGGAAGCCCTGGAGAGAGCGGCGAGAAAGGAGAAAGGGGCTTTCGGGGTATGTTTGTGTGTATCCTTAACACCTTGCAGTAATTATTGACCCAACTGAGCCTGACACTGTTATATCCTCTTTCCTCCTGCCATCGTTCATCCAATACATTTGCATTCATTCATTTAGCAGATATTTTATCCAGAGTGACTCACATCGACCCAATCATCAAACCAACCATTTGTCCATACATTTCTTTTTCTATCCCAGGACCCCCAGGACCAGATGGTGATCAGGGTCCTCCTGGACCGTTGTCCTCCGGCTTTCTTTTGGTGAAGCACAGCCAGTCTGAGGCTGTGCCCACTTGTCCTAAGGGCTTAACAGAGTTATGGAATGGCTACAGCCTACTATATCTGGAGGGTCAAGAGAGAGCACACACACAAGACCTGGGTATGTTCACACTCAAAAGCACCTATGATTTCATAAAATGCTGTCTTGGTCAGCTGACTGGGTTTTGGAAC
>NW_015644288.1:0-888 GCF_001515625.1 Sinocyclocheilus rhinocerous
CACACTCATGTACTGATCACAAAGGTGCAGAAAAACCAAAAGAACAGAAAAACTAACTGATACATGCAATATCAGCACATTACTGAGTTCTGGGCCTCAGCTGTTTCTCCAGGGATCCCTCACCAGAACTAACTCAGCCATAGGAAAATCACACCCTTTTAACAAACAGATCAAACCATTTTATAATTACAGGGGGTCTCAATTCAGTACCTCAAACCTCAATGAAAAAGAAATATAAATATATACAAATAAACTCTATAAACATATGAAATTCCATTCACCATAAAGCAATAATAAAATAAGCTGGAAATAATGTCCTTTATAATAACACATTCAAATAATAAACTGGAAAGAATGCCCTTTATAATAACACATTCAAATGAACAACAATCCAAACCCATATGGTACCTAATTCCTAGCAAAGGATATAAAAGACATTAGGAAATGCCGCGCCCTTTTAATAACACGCCTTCGTTCCATGCTGCAGTCATGGATCCTGGCAGAACCACGGGTAAGATACACAATCATTCAAACAATTAAATAAAGGAAACATTAACCCATATCTTGTCTAGTTGTGGTTTTATTCAAATCACTAGCGTGCACTCTAGTAATGAATTGTTGTCTCGCTCTTTGATCTTAATGCGCGCATAAGAGACAACTGTTGTCTCGTTGATCTTTAATGCGCGCATAAGAGACAACATGCACCACTAACACAATGTTTTGGGTAAATCATGTTAAAGAGACAAAATAACTGCATATAAATTTATAAACAAGCAAACAAATAATTAATCCCTTAAACAAACCAAAATCAATTTCTCCTACAAAGAAATGAAATTAATTAAAAAGAAAACTAGAACGATTGAAATGAACTAGCCCAATTATTAAGTG
>NW_015644289.1:0-630 GCF_001515625.1 Sinocyclocheilus rhinocerous
TGAACTTTGCTTCTGATGCCAAGTTCATCATTATTTTTTAGCGCCCTGTTTATTTCCAGTTTGACCTTTATACTAATTAGAGTTTGACCCTGAAAAGCCGACTCTCTTCCGCCTTCACACTCTCAGTCAAGGCTAGACAAAGTTATAATGCCTTTATTCCCAGGGAGAGGAATATTGGAATTTTCTAAAAGAGCAAACCCATAGGTAACCTATTACAAAACTATACACAATCAATAGCTAATTCCTCCGCATTGATTACTGCTTGGACATTTAACGCGCACCCTCTGGCAAATCATAGTATGTGTGTGTGTTTGCTCCCCATTGGCTTGCTGAGTATTACCTTCATTGATTCCATCATTGGCTCGGTATTACCTTCATTGATTCCATGAAGAGGACTAAAAATGCCAAACTGTTCATTAATCTTAATAAAGACTGCTCAGGGCCAGAGCTGTCTCTCTTTGCTCTGGGCAAGGATGCAATTCATGTAGAAGAACAAACATTATACACAACAGTTTCCTGGGATCCAGGAGCAAAACTATTATGACCTGTAACTTGGTCATAAGCTAAACTTGTTTGTATTACATACAGTACACTACAGTTCAAAAGTTTGGGGTCAGTAAGAATTTTTTT
>NW_015644290.1:0-709 GCF_001515625.1 Sinocyclocheilus rhinocerous
ACAGTTTTGCATTTTGCTCTGAAATCAGCAGCGCATACAAGTAGCCTAGATTTATGCTTTCAGTTTGAATGTAAATCCTATACAGTATTACAGTTATCCAATCTAAAACACTGTGCATTAACAGCTGTCGTGCACCTGCGCACCAGTCAAACCACAATTTATTACTACATTTCTCACATTATATCACAGTTTATTCGCTACAGTTCAGAAAATGGTAACAAAATATGAAAAGAACTCAGAGTTAAACTGTGTCAGAACAAATTCATCTTGATAATATCAGATAACTTTGATAGAAAGGACTGTAATGAATTAGATAAAACCAATTTAACTACCAAGCAATGCTTCATTTTGTTCAGTCTGGTGTGTAAATATAAACCAATTTAACTACCAAGCAATGCTTCATTTTGTTCAGTCTGGGGTGTAAAAAGCTTGCATTAGCAATTGAACAAAAACATGCTCAGGTCAAAGTGTCTGAATAATTTTTGCTCCAGTAGTCCACTGTATGAAGGCTTTTTGGGTATAATTTGTCACAGTTCACTTTATTTTGCTATCCTCACTTACATTTATGAACTGTAGTGTCCTGCACCCACTAGTAAAATAATATCTGGTGTCTGAATAATGTTTGGTTTGACTGTAAGTGCATCCCTGAATGTCATCCTGATTTGACACCAGTTATGGGGTGGTTCTGCGGAAGCTGGATTTGCTGAAG
>NW_015644291.1:0-1605 GCF_001515625.1 Sinocyclocheilus rhinocerous
AACTAAAGTTAACTAAACATAATTTTAAGTCAGGCACGAACACTTACTTTTAAGTTGAAACAACACATTATTACTTATTCTAATGTTAATTTTAAGTTGTGTAACTGTAGTGTCCTTTGATATTAATATAATTATATCTAATATATAATTGCAACTTCATCATTATAAATGTGTACAAATACATATAGAAATGATCAATAGAAATGACATTTAAGTTTACCATGAATGCTTGTCAGTGCAATTTTTATATTTCAAAGTCAATAGAATTATGAAATTATATATAAATATGTAATTAAGTCCTATTAAACAGGGTCAAAAAGTGCTCTTAAATTTAACCAACTGCATTTAATATAAACCTAAACTACACATTTTCAATTAATTGTAAATGACGTGCAATTAAAGGCACAATATGTAATTTTTGCCAGGGCGTGTATTCAAAATAAACAAAGAGGCAAAGGCGTGCTGTGACTGAATGTGGAATCATGGGAGTTGTGGTCTTCATCCCCACAGCCGATGCAATCCAACGGGACTCGGGCAGAAATCATGTTCATGGATGAGCTAATGATTTGTTCATGTAGTAGAATGAAGCAGGGTGAGGCTGAAAGCCGTCGAAGCGAAACAAGGCCGCTGAATGAGCGTGACACACTGCCACAGTCGACCGCTTCCGCTTTTTCCGGTCGTGCGTATGTGGGGAAAAAAGCAGCCCTGTTTTATCATAGATACATTTGAAAGTTCTGTTATTATGCTACTCTGTGCGGTCGTCACCGGTCTAATAAAACGCACAACATATTAAAGCGTCTTTGGTGTTTCCATGTTTTCTACAAAACAAAACCGGAAATCGAGGGGTTATGGCGTCATTGGCAGGTGACACAATGACACTATGGACACGCTCCGTGTCACTAGTTAAAATTGCTTATTTCTCTGGATTTAAACATTCTTCTAAACATTTGGGATAATGTAAGTACACAAGTCAGCAAAATATATAACACTGTTCTAGTGGTTTTTGGATATTTTAATAAAAAAATCTTACATATTGTGCCTTTAAGTGTCTGAAAACACATTTAGTTTTCAAACACTGTAAGTAAATTATTTTAAAGAATATTATTTCCATTTTTTCACAAAGGAGTCATTAACCTTTATACACTTGCTGGAACACATGAAAAACATTTTTCACTAATTTCTGGAGTGAGAACTGTTTGAAAAACAGATTCTAAATTTAGATTTAAAATCTATGCCTCAAGAAAAGTAGGTTGTTTTAAATATCAAATATCTGTAACCTTAAAATGGAAAACATTTTGATTAGAATAGTGATTTTTGGCCTGTCCCACCTCAGAGGTCTATAAATTAAGGTCTATATTAAGCTGTATTTAACTTTTATAGAAGCTGTATCCAACTTTTGTATAAAATCTATTTTAATTACATTTAATGAAACATTCTATTTTTATTTTATTTTATTTTATTTTATGCAATCACACAACTATTGGTTTTCAATTGTATTTATACATATCCCAAATCATGGAAACAGGGTTTCAAATATTGCATATCTCATAGAAAATGAATTGAGTTTATACACTGAACAAAATTATAAACGCAACACTTTTGTTT
>NW_015644292.1:0-894 GCF_001515625.1 Sinocyclocheilus rhinocerous
ATCTCAACAACAGACATCGCTGAGGGTTATCTTAACAGTTTTTTTTTAAATTATTATTATTATGTATGTTATGTTATGTGTGTCAAACAAGTGCAGTGCTGTGGGAAATAATTTCCCCTTTGGGGACAATAAAGTTAAAGTATAAGTATATTTTGACCAGATGTCACCAAAGTCACCAAAATTTTAGGTTTTAGCTGTCTGAACATACTGGAATGTAATTCCAAGTTCCAAGTTTTTTTTGTTTGTTTGTTCTTTTACTGAAATAAAATAAATATTAAATATAAAAATAAAAATAAACATTATTTACATATAAATATGCTACTTTTAGAGGTAAATAAACAAAAAAAAAACACACCAAAAAATCACAAAAATACATAAATTGATAGTTGTTATTTTATTGAAGATAGTGATATGACATTTATTTTAAAAAAACTGGGATCACACATGAGACCTTCGTGCTCAAATTTGTCCACGAAGGACCAGTTAAGAGCTGTTAGATGAAGGATGCTGGAGGGTTATCCAAAGTCAAAAGTCAAAAACAAGACAGTCTGATCCTGTTTTGTTCAAATTAGAATTTTAGTCTGTAAAATCCAGGCGCAGTATAACTATTGAAACCTTTTGAAAAAGTTTGAACAGTTCTGTTAAATTATTAGGGTGTTTTTCTCAGACCACAGGAAAAGCTGTTCTGATTGGTCGTCTCTACTCTGGTGGGCGTGGCTACAGTGCTGTGAAGTCAACATCAGTCTGTTACTGAAGAATCAGACATTCTGACATCAGAACACTAGGGGGCAATGATGATGCGCTTTAACAAGCCTCAGATGATTTGTGTAAAGCAAATAAAAATATGTGAAATAAATTAGCTCTTTTTGCATATTGGCTTCATCCACCCTAAAA
>NW_015644293.1:0-624 GCF_001515625.1 Sinocyclocheilus rhinocerous
ATCATTGAGTCTGTCCACATATGGAGATGGTTTTCACTGATCTTTTGAGCCTTTAACAGAATATGGGCTAGCCTGGCTCCTATCAAGGTTCCCATTAGCTCCAGTCGAGGAAGCGTAATTTCTTTAGTGGTGCAAATCTGGACTTTGAGGCTACCAGAGTTGAAATCATTTCTGCAGTCTCACTCTCGCCTTGCAGATATCCAACTGCACAGTAAGCTCTTTCACTCTCATCGCAAAAGACATGGAGTCTGACTGTCTCACCTTGATGATTTGTCAAAATGTGATACCATCTAGGTATAGCCATGAGGTGTAGCTGTGGCAACTCATCACACCACTGCTTCCATTTGTGGGCTAAATCTGGGGGTAGTTCTTCATCCCACTTGAGACCTCGCTCCCACATTTCCTGGAACAGACATTTTACACGGATAGTATAGGGTGTTAGGAAACCTATTGGATCAAAGATACGTGATGAGATTTGAAGAACACTCCTCTTAGTACTCTCTTTCCTTTCCAGAACATCCAGTACTTGCCGCAAGTCGAACACAAAATCATCATGATCATGCAACATCCAGTAAGTCGGAACACAAAATCATCATGATCATGCCTCCATATCAATCCCAACAC
>NW_015644294.1:0-612 GCF_001515625.1 Sinocyclocheilus rhinocerous
AAGCAGTTTTATGTTTTAGCATCATGTCGCATTGATTTCATGACGCGTTTTTATTGGTTGTTCAGTAAACGTGGATCATAGCAGCAAACACACTGTGCGATCTTGCTATCTTTGGTCACAAGACAGTGACAACGGCCGTCTTTGAACCTTTGTAGTATTTATAATGCTTTTATTATCATAATATTTTATATTATTTATAATAGATTTTATCTTTTTATTCAGAACTGATCTAGTATATTACAGACCTTTCTACCAAATCAATCTGCTATTGATCTTTTTCTTCCTGAGATGATGGTATGGCCCCCTGAGGCTGAACTCCAGACCTTAGCGCAGCTGTGATTTATCTCAATTAGGGCTCGGCCTCAGCTGGCTTTTGTGTTGTCACTTAAGTGATGTCTGTTCATTATGCACAAGTGAATACACACCTCTGCTCTGTCGCTCTCCCCCCTCTTTCTTTCTTTTGAATGATGCTGTCCTTCAGAGTATTGTGTTTAAAATACACTGGAGGAGATTTACTAATTGTGACTCTTTGTTAAACAGGGGAAAGGCGAAATGACAACTTGGTGGCTGGAGGCAAAAAGAAGCCCCACAGACCCTTTGTTCAGTGAAGAC
>NW_015644295.1:0-626 GCF_001515625.1 Sinocyclocheilus rhinocerous
CATATGAGGACATCCTCAGACCTCAGCATTAGATCTCAGTCATTTCTGGTCAGGCTGGTTCAAGCATCCCTTCTAGCTGCAAATGACCATATTTAATATTTATAATATTAATTTTTAATATTATGGATAATGATTTTATGTCATTTTTGTGCTTAACTCCATTTGTGAGGGTGGCATATTTACTCAACTTCTAATAGGGTATTTTCACACCTAGTTTGTTTTAACCCTCCAAATGCTCCCAGAGCCCCCCCATCCCAGCCTAAAGGGACCCAAAAGCGAACCTTACTTAGGGCCCAATTTATTTTTTCCCAAATTCCGTTTTTTCCATTTAAATTTTTCTAGACTCTGTTTTAATGGTTAAATTAATAAATATGAATCAAAAAACATGTCTAATTAATTGAAATCATGAAATTTACACAATTTAACAGCAATTTATTAAAAGTTTAACAAAAATTACATTTTTTTTCTCAAATTCAGTTTTATTTTTGGCTAGCTGTGCATTAAATAATTTGACATGACATGGAGGCAACAAACCACCCAACGTGCAGCGGAAATCTAGCATTCTGCCCACTTTGAATCAGACACAGAGAAGAAGTAGTGCTGTGAGATCACATTTATTTGAATGC
>NW_015644296.1:0-1061 GCF_001515625.1 Sinocyclocheilus rhinocerous
ATTACATAACTCGCATTACTTGTAATGAGTTACCCCCAACACTGCCGTGGACAATATTGAAAGGTTTATATTCGATACGTGCGATGAACCCGAGTTGTTTTTCTCCATGAAAGACTGGTGTTTATTTTACAATTATGTTCGGCGTGATGATCATAGGGGAGTTGACTGGTATGACAACAGGTATGCGGTACAGAGTGCTCGGGGATCATGTTAACAAGTGATATCCCCTCAAGATGTTGCCGCACATGGCAACCTCGGTTTGTCGTTCCTTAGTACTTGTAGTATTTTTGTTTGTTTGTCCTGTCTTAAGCAACTTTTTCCAGATCAGCTTTACAAGAAACAAACTCCTGGACATCAGAAATAGCACACCAAATAACTTTTTGTCGACGTTTAAGCATTCAGACGTTTTACTGGACATTTTAGTTGGAGGAGCAAGCACTCCAGGCGACGCAAGTGAGGGAAACGTGCTGGAGCGCTCGTGAAATTCAGACAGTGCGGTTTTATTTATTTAATCTATTTAATACTGTGAAGTTGCTTTGACACAATCTGTATTGTTAAAAGTGCTATATCAATAAAGGTGACTTGACTTGACTTAAGACTCCGCTGCCAAGCATTCATCTGGCGAATCTCCGCTCCCTAGCAAATAAATCAGACAAACTACAACTCCTCACCCTCACAAACAAGGACTTTTTAAACTCTGCTGCGCTTTGCTTCACGGAAACCTGGCTGAACGGAGCCATCCCGGACAGCGCACTTCATCTAATGGGCTTCCAGCTCTTCAGAGCGGACTGCGTCACTGAGTCGTCGGGGAAAACGAGAGGCGGTGGATTATGTTTTTATATCAATGAAGGCTGGTGTACAGACGTGACAGTTTTAAAGAAGATGTGCTGCCCAAATTTGGAAGCTCTCTTTATTAACTGCAAGCCTTATTATTCACTGTGGGAGTTTTCCTCGTTTATTCTGGTGAGTGTGTACATTCCTTCTGACGCGTGGCGCTAGAACTGTTGGCCGATCAAATCACACACACAGAGCAGCGTTATCCAGACTCTTTCATTATCATT
>NW_015644297.1:0-532 GCF_001515625.1 Sinocyclocheilus rhinocerous
CAAAATTCTGCAGATTTTCCATCAAAACCAGTGCAAAAAAAAAGTAATAATTCCGCCAGGACACATGAACAAACCCAAAGGACAGGATTGTTTACACATGACAAGAGATAATTCAAAACTAATACAGCAGTAGATTAGATAACGTCCATGCACATCTTAAAGTGACAGTTCACTCAAAAATAACAATTCTGTCATCATTTACTCACCCTCATCACAAAAAAATTAAAGTTTTCCAGCAATTCCTAGAACTGGGTTTCAATGTTGCTGTGGACTTTGATTTTTATTGTATGGACATTAAAACATTTCTCAAAAAACATCTATTGTGTTCCACAAAAGAAAGAAAGTCATACAGGTTAAATGTAACGTAATGTCATGAGAATGACTATTTTTGGGGTGAACTATCCCGTTAAGATTTTATTCACCTGAATATCAATCAGTGTGTCACAATATATGGATCTAAATATAATTTAATTCCTTCTGTTAAACAGATTACATAGAAAATAATTATTTTGGGTATATTTGCTGAAATTAA
>NW_015644298.1:0-1286 GCF_001515625.1 Sinocyclocheilus rhinocerous
AAATAATGGCTCGTCCCTGGTCATTGTCGCCTATCAATGACGTAAAATCCGCACCTCAGTTTCCGCTTATAGAAACTATGGCAACACACGGACAAAAATGCTGCTGTACAGTTAAACTAAATCCATTACGGCTGTTGTGAATAAAGTGAAAATGAAATGAAAAGTGTTGACCGCAGCATTAAATTTAGATCTGCTCAATGTTGCGCAATGATTATTTTTACGCGTTTTTACAGTGTTGCGCATTATAACCAATCACACACGAGTCTGTTGAGCTTATGAATGCAATGGCCAATCAGAGGCGCATTCGCTGACTGAATTCAGCTCTCACGCGAATTCTCTCATCATAAACAACAAAGTGCAGATGTAGATTCATTCATAAAACCATGTATAGACAGCTTTACCGATTATAAGAGGAGTTTTTTTTTTTAACTCGCGCTAAACCCAAGTTAGTCATAAAAGTTATTTGACAATGTAAATGTTCTTTGCTCGCTTTCTCTGTATAATTTATTCACTGTTTGAATAACTGTGGAAGATACAGGTAATAAAAAAATTAATTCACTACCTCATCTGTGAACATCCTCTTTCATAGCATCATCAAGCTTCGCCTTTGTTATTGTTTTGAACATGCGACCTCTAGCGGCGAAAACTTACATATTGTGCCTTTAAACGGACAAACTATGGATGAAACCGGCTATAATTACCCTACTTTTAAAGTAAAAATTTGATTTAAACAATAGGTCTACATAATAATCACATTTGCAGTTCATAGGGACATATTGTATTAGCCCTACAGTTACTAGTGCTGTGCTCAGAATATCGATACAGCGATACATCGTCATGAACTCCTGACGATGCGCGTATCGATACAGCTGCTGCTGTATCGATACTGTCGCATCACGTGACGTCGAGTGGCCATTTTAGCAACGTGAGCAGCAGCGCACTATTCAAAATGGATCAGAGGATTCTGCCACCGCCGACAAAATTAAAATAAAAAATTGGACCATATTTTTGATTTTATGTTGCACACAACCTACTACATGCCTTCTGTTATCTGACTGAGTTTATACGTTTTAAGTGAGTAAAAGGCCTTTTAATATAGGCCTAACTGTACAAATGTCCATCTTCAGCTTGTGGTTCATGTGTCTTAAACATAAGAATAGCGTTTATATTGTTA
Source organism: Sinocyclocheilus rhinocerous (assembly GCF_001515625.1). Classification (NCBI taxonomy): domain Eukaryota; kingdom Metazoa; phylum Chordata; class Actinopteri; order Cypriniformes; family Cyprinidae; genus Sinocyclocheilus; species Sinocyclocheilus rhinocerous. The sequence continues at coordinate 1,175 of NW_015644298.1, forward strand.
GTAATATTTTAAGATGACCATTTACTGCACTGAAGCAACTTAGGTTTACTTGATTATCTGTATATAATTTTTTTAGAAAAATCATGTTCAAATGTGATGATCAAATATGATC
>NW_015644299.1:0-515 GCF_001515625.1 Sinocyclocheilus rhinocerous
GTACTTAAACAATGCCAGCAAGAATGCAAGCTATGAAGGGCATAGAAGGCCATTTTTGTTATGTGAACAAATAAAAGTATTTAGATATAAATAAATGACAATAAACATTTTTTGATTTAAACAATTTTTTGACAGATTGCTAAAATTCCTAAAATGTGTTTTCTCTTTATTATGGCAGGTGGTCTAATAAATTGTTAAGCACTGTATGTTTTCATAGCATTCAGTTGGAACGTTTGTTTTAAGGACATTAGACAGAATGTGGAATAGTGTGTTTTTGTCAATAAAATAAAAAAATAAAATTGTTTGTTTTTAATTGAAATAATAATTGACCAACTAATCGATTATCAAAATAATCGTTAGTTGCAGCCCTACTTAGTGTTTATTTTTTAGTATAATTAAAATTGAGTTCAATTAAAAACTCTTACAAAATTACTTTGTAATAAATATTTATTATTTTAATTAAACATTATAAAGCATTTTCGGTTTTCAGCAAAATGCATCAAGAATTTCCGGTT
>NW_015644300.1:0-613 GCF_001515625.1 Sinocyclocheilus rhinocerous
TCAGGTCAGTAAATACCTGTAATATTCTCATCCTCATAGTCGTGATAAGTTTTCAAGCGAGCAGGAATGTGAGATCTGCTGTGAAGATGGTGTTTGTGAAAGAGGAGAGTGAACCAGAAACCTGCAGAATAATAAAACAGGAGGAACACGGAGGTTGGTCTTTATTCTTCATTCATCTTTAATGACTGTTTGTGGTTAATTACAGTAACTAGCAAAGCTTCAGACACCGGGTGTCCGCAGATCCTTAATGTAAAAATAAGACCGTAACTGTCATTAAAATGTCTCGTTTCAAGTTTCTTATAGAAATGCTACTGAACTGACACCAGATTTAATTATTAGACTTTATTTTCTTTTACTGTAAGATAGAGGGGAAGATTGGAGGAAAGCAACCCCCTTAAGGACTATGTTACTGTTTTTCTGTGCAATAAAAGTCAAATGTGACCAGAATAGTTATCATAGTTTTAGTGACAATGACATAATTCATAAACTTTAAAACAATGTCCAGAGTTTTTATGTTATTAGATTTTTAACAAAAATTTAATTTGTACATGGTGCGTTTTGCCTCACAGGTGGTTAGGGATATGCCGGTATCAAATTTTCATGTTGCGATTAA
>NW_015644301.1:0-635 GCF_001515625.1 Sinocyclocheilus rhinocerous
ACAGCTTGCATTGAGGCCCTGACACAAATGAAATGTCCTTTAGTGCGCGCACAGTACACAAACCCGCAGCCTCGTCTGTTTGTTCGTATACTATCCCCGCGTGTCCACGTGTGTGCTTGTCTATGCATGGCCAGCTGTGGGAACGAGAACACCTGCCCGTCTGTATGTGTTTGCGTAGCTCTTGTTCGGTACCTGCCTCAGTCCATATGTGCTTTGTTCTAACAGAGGTGACATCATCGGCCCAGATTCCCCGAATACCGTGGCTGCTGTTGCCGTAGCGACCGGCGAGGCAGCTTCTACTTCATTGCGCGAGTCACCATTACTTTGCCCCGCGTGCTTCTCCTGATGGCCAGACATCGCAGCTGCCATACACACTTAATTACCATGACAGGCACGATAGATAACCGCACACCTCATCTGTGCGGAAAGTCCTGCGTCTGTCTTCGCCATCACTCTGTTCCTCATTGATGCACATCACTTTCGTCAAACACTATGAGACACTTTACAGAAAGACGTGAATTAGTGACATACATTATATGTGTAACGTTGCAGAGACGAGATGAAGCAAACAGAAGTGAAGATCTGTGTGGAGGAGTTTAATAAGAATTCAGGAACCAACAAGTAATCCAATATGG
>NW_015644302.1:0-636 GCF_001515625.1 Sinocyclocheilus rhinocerous
CAAAATACAACTGCATCATGAATAGCTGAACTTAGCAAAGTCTTGTGACTTAAATAATCGTGGTGTGCCTCTAGAGTTGGGGTTGGGTGGTGAAGCTCGGTGGATAAAGATCTAGGTTGGTAACCAAATGGTTGTAGGTTTTCACCTCACGGGGGAAATCCATCAACTATCAGAACTTCAGAAAAATACTATATAACTAACACGAGTGTAGTTGTTCTATTAACTGCTCAAAAATATAATAAAATGAACTGAACTTGCCTACTTTTCAATTAGGAACTATTGTAACCACGTGTATATAGTACTAACTAACTAACTAACTTAAACAGAGGCATCTAGCACGGCCTACTGCTTAGTCTAAGCAGTAACATTGTCATGTTACTTTGGTTATGTTTCAGAACTAAATAATAAATAAATGTTGGTGTCTTGTCTAAACACCATATACAGTATGCAGTAATCATAAATGTGTCATAATATTCATAATCCATGATAGGTCATTGGGTGAAGACTAGGTAAAGAACACAGGAAACAAGACATTATTGTTATCAATGGTCTGGAGAGGAATAATGGTTAAGACTGGATAGAACCGGATCCATGAGGTTACAAAAAAATCATGTGACACTACGTTTCCTCAGTAAG
>NW_015644303.1:0-477 GCF_001515625.1 Sinocyclocheilus rhinocerous
CACAATATTTGAACACTGAATTGGAACCATATTTATTATTGAAGTGTTTTAAAAATGCATCAGAATTTAACTGAAAACTCTTGGTCTATTGGATTGATTTCATTTAGTGTGCAAAGGGACCTGACTTCACCTCACTTTTTAATTATTTTTATTTTTATTTATTTATTTAACTGAATTTGACAGGGTTTTTGTGGGTCTTAAAAAGAGCTTAAAATGTCTTAATTCACCCTTCCACAAATGAAACCCTTAAGAAAGGTCTTAAATCAGAGCAGAAAAGCTTTATTTTTTTTTAAAATCGTGTCATTAAATCTTGCATCGCTAAAAAATGAATATCTTTCTCAGAATGTTTTCTGAGAAATTGAACAAAATTAAGTGAGTTATGCTTAAAACTAGAGCAAATATCTGTCAGTTGGGTATAAAACATATTTTCCATTTGAATTAAGTTTATTTGACTGATATTTGTTCTAGTTTTGATCA
>NW_015644304.1:0-185 GCF_001515625.1 Sinocyclocheilus rhinocerous
CATCCATCCATCCATCCATCCATCCATCCATCCATTCATCCATCCGTCTCTCTGTCTGTCTGTCTGTCCGTCCGTCCGTCCGTCTATCTATCTATCTGTCTGTCTGTCCGTCCATCCATCCATCCATCCATCCGTCTCTCTGTCTGTCTGTCTGTCTGTCCGTCCGTCCGTCCGTCCGTCCGTCC
>NW_015644304.1:4376-4490 GCF_001515625.1 Sinocyclocheilus rhinocerous
GTCTGTCTGTCTATCTATCTGTCTGTCTGTCTGTCTATCTGTCTGTCTCTCTGTCTGACTCTCTATCTCTCTGTCTGTCCGTCCGTCCGTCCGTCCGTCCGTCTGTCTATCTAT
>NW_015644305.1:0-267 GCF_001515625.1 Sinocyclocheilus rhinocerous
AACAGACAGATCCAGCAAGATGAGTACTGAGGATTTGGAAGCTGCCCTTGCCAGTCTCAGGGCTTCAGTAACCGAGAGCAGGGCATTCTCATTTGAGTGGCCGCTTTTGAAGCCAAATTGGTTGTTGTCCAGGAGGTTGTTCAGTGCAAGGAACATAGAGAGTTGGTTGAACACAACTCGCTCAAGTGTCTTTGCAATGAACGGAAGAAGGGATACCGGTCTGTAGTTTTCTAAAGTGCTGGATTTAGAGAGGGTTTTTTAAGCAGT
>NW_015644305.1:368-518 GCF_001515625.1 Sinocyclocheilus rhinocerous
CGTGACTAAAACTAATAAAAACTAAAATGACAGTTTCACACAAAGACTAGACTAAAACAAATTAAAACAGGCCGCCAAAAACAACACTAGTAGTAGGTGATTGGAAAAGGATAAGTTTGGAAATGTCCATCTCCGAGAGTGGAGAGAAGG
>NW_015644306.1:0-1980 GCF_001515625.1 Sinocyclocheilus rhinocerous
TAATAATAATAATAAATGTCTGAAAGCTTCATACAATGTTTGAAGGAAATTCCAAATTAATTTATTCAGGATTTTTAATAAATTATTATTATTATTTATTAGAAGGCATTTTTGCAGGAACAGTGTTAACCAAGGAAAAGGAATAGAACTTAAATGCAATCTAAAACACAAAGTAAAATAAATAAATAAATAAATAAAATACTAGATCATTTCAATGCCTGATATGTAGCAAAAATGAAATGAAAAATAAAGCAACAGCATAAATTCTGAGTTGTCCAGACTGGTTAACTGGTTCAGAGGATGACCAGGTCATGTGCTCAAGCCTCAGAAAACACACAGCTGCCCTTACTCCCTTACACAAACCAAACAATAATGATATTTAAAAAAAGAGGATTACAAAACTGAAAAACCAAGCTAAAACAAACTAGAGTAATACTGGCGCTGAATCCTGTCTAACATTACTGTACACACATGCAGCCTAGCTCTGCATTAATCAGGTTTGAGTGCTAGAACTACATGCATCTGCAGTCTCTCTCAGCACAAAAGCAGCTGCGCAGTTACCAGTCACTTTTCTTCTTTACACACAATGAGACAAACTCTCATTAATAATCAAAAGATCATTAACTAGTTTGTGTATCAGACAGCAGATACGAAATTTCACAAAATTATAAACGGTAAAAATTAATTTTAATTATATAACAATGACAATATCTATTTATGTTTGTCAAATATTTACAATGCAATATTTATATAAACTGTATAAAGGTCTTGTGACCATGATGTAATGCAGTACAAAAAGAAGTGCAAAGGAAAAAAATGTACAAACACGTGTGCAGCATCTACTGAAAGATGATATTATACAGTAAATATAACGTTGTTCTGATGTTAGACGCATTTCAAATGTCATGTACATCTCATATAACTTTCAAATAATAATGGTAATTTTGATCAGAAATCAGAGTTTGTAAGGGTTACTGCCTCTGCTGACATCTGACCACATTTACACTGACTTCTTCCCGTTTAAGCAGCACAGCATGATCCGAGCAAGAGAACATCACTTCACATTAAACACAGAAACAGTGCTCAGACTCATGATCAGATTCAAGGTTCCACTGTGTGGAAAGACGCGAGACTCCAACTATACGCAACACATCACGAATAAATACATGTCAGTCATCAGTTAATAGAGATATCGCCACATCAAACCGCTATTATGAAATAAAACATGACTCTAATAATAACCAGTGTTACAGAAAGATCAGCACTGCAATCATAGATTGTCAAGCGCCACAGCAGTGATGCGAGGCTCGACAGTGCTGTTATGTCTCGTGTTATGAGGTATTAAAGCGTTATGAGGTATTAAAGAAGCGTTCTGAGGTGTTTCGCTGTAAACCGCGGTGTGTTGGCGGTGAAGTCTCTGTCAGGCGGCGCTGGCCTCACCTCGCCTCACAGACGGAGCTTGCCGCTGTGCTTTACCGGGATCTGTGCTGTCAGAAGCGGCTCGGTTGCGTCGCTCGGCCCGCCGGCCTCCGTTACGCGCGGTGCTGCAGCTCAGTGATCCAGAACCGAACCGAAAGCGCTTCCCTCAGTCACAGCACTCAGGACGCCGCTATCTGCCTCCAGCGGAGCTCTGCGCATGCGCACGGCGCGAGTCTCATGCGCCTGTCAGCTGACAGCTCAGACCGGAAGTGCAGCGAGGAGCCGAGGGTTAAAGAGACAAACTACATTTATTTCTCTACGAGAAATAGTCTGTTTCCCAGACAAACTACATTTCTCTACGAGAAATAGTCTGTTTCCCAATAAATGTTTCGATTAATTAGCTTCAAACAGTGACTCAAGGGTGTGACCTGGACGCGAGAACTGGACTTATATCTGCCATATATCTATAGATTGAGTATAAATGCTGTCATCATTAGTACAAATCATTTTAGAAAACTTCTAGATTATATTTGTAGACTTTTAGCTGATTATATGTCAAAT
>NW_015644307.1:0-550 GCF_001515625.1 Sinocyclocheilus rhinocerous
ATAGAATTGCCCTTGACATCCTTGCCCGATTATGTCAGAATGGCCGAGCGATCTAAGGCGCCAGACGCAAGGCTTACTAACCTTCTCAGTTGTTGAGGTTTCTGGTCTCCAAATAGAGGCGTGGGTTCAAATCCCACTTCCGACAACAGCTCTTTTAGAGTGAACAGACTAGAAGAAGAATTGTAAGTAATTGTGAAACAGTAATGCATATTTTGGATTCTTTATTTCGCCATCTGACCAACTCCAGGGATAGAATTGCCCTTCACATCATTGTGCGAGCATGTCAGAATGGCCGAGTGTTCTAAAGCACCGGACTCAAGGCATATCAACCTTCTCAGTTGCAGAGGGTTGCGGTCTCCAAACGGAGATGTGGGTTCAAATCCCACTTTTGACAAAAGCTCTTTAAGAGGGCCCAGACTACAAGTAGAATTGGAAGTAATTACGAGACAGTAAATGCTGTATTTTGGATCCTTTATTTTGCTTCTGACCAACTCCAGTGACAGAATTGTCATTTACATCCTTGCATGAAAGAGTCAGAACGGCTGAGTGA
>NW_015644307.1:576-714 GCF_001515625.1 Sinocyclocheilus rhinocerous
GATTCAGAAAGGCTGAGTGATAAAAGGCACCAGACTCAACGCATGACAACCTTCTCAGTTGCTGAGGTTACTGGTGTCCTAATGGAGGTGTACGTTGAAATCCCACATCTGTTAAAGGATCTTTTAGATTGACCAGAC
>NW_015644308.1:0-581 GCF_001515625.1 Sinocyclocheilus rhinocerous
TATATATATAAAATATTATATTATTTTTATAACTAGTTCTATCATGCAAACAAACGGATACACAGCCATCTAAAGTCTATTAGCCGTTTAGTCAGAAAATCTTTGACATGTTTAATGAAAAGTAATTCCGATCTAAGTTGGACATGTCTCAAAATCGACTAAACGAAACGACAGTCCAATATTCCCTTGCTCCAAAACAACTCCTTAAGGACATAATGTCACACTCTTGTTATTTATGATTTTATTTTGTTCTCTCTGTCTTGGCTGGCACGAAAAAAAAAAGACAATATGATTTTATTTTGTTCTCTCTGTCTTGGCTGGTACGAAAAAAAAAAGACAAAATAAGCCCCTAACCATGCCTCATCTCCATCAAGAATTCAACAATCATCACTAATTGTCAAATTTGATGCTAATGATTGATGAATTAAACATGTCTCCATCAATTAGTCCCCAGAGAACAATTCTGCATAAAAAAGGGGATAATGCAATTACAATGTGGAGAAAATCAGAGGAGAGCGTCGGGCAAAGACTGTACACGAGATCTCCTGCCACTTCACTTCACGAGTCACACAGAGCTAGAG
>NW_015644309.1:0-353 GCF_001515625.1 Sinocyclocheilus rhinocerous
CTTTCTTCACCCCAGCTTTACCCTTGACCCTCATAAGGTACTAAACGAATAGGAACTGTAAGTTCTTAACATGACTTTATGGATTTAACTGACGAACTGTAAGTGGTTTTGACGTAAATTACGTAATTTGTTGGTCTTAACTTTTTTTTTGTCAATCTAATTGTGAATGACCATGTGTCAAAATCTGTGAAATGACAGTGCTTTCTCGTGAACATTGGTGTAAATTATTCATAAAACAATTCCCACATTTTTTCGTGTTAAGTTCAAAATGGCAATTTATGTAAGAATAGTTCAACATTTTTCCATAAATTTGTTCTGCTGGTAATTTATAAAGTTTTTTTTTTTTTTTTTTC
>NW_015644309.1:378-964 GCF_001515625.1 Sinocyclocheilus rhinocerous
AGTTTTTTTTTTTTTTTTTGCCATTTTTTTTCGTTTTAGTTTTTGTTTTAATGTGTCTAGAAAGTTTTTAGTTTTAGTTATTTTTAGTAGCCTACCTCAACTTTAAGCGAAAAATGAAACTAGCTGAAATAAAAGTTTACTTTTCTATATCTTATTTTCAGTTAATATTTAAGTAATGTTTTTTAAAAGTTAACAAAAATAGCTCTGATTTTTCCACATTCAAACAAATGAAAATAACAAATTTAGCAAAACAACAAATCATGAGATAGCTCAGATTCAGTATCCAAAAATGTCCTGAAGTGTTCCATATGGTGTGAGGTTTCTATGTGTCTAAAGTCTCCATGTGTTTTGCTTGGTTTAGTAAAACAGAACATTTTCTTTGTTCTCTTTTATTTATCCAGTGTCCCACAAGGACATTTAGTCTTATGGGACCGATGTCTTTCCCTCAAATCAATTGAGTTCGCAAAAGTCGAAAAGAATTGTTGCAATTTAGTTTTAAACTCTGGCTTTATATGTAATTTGGGTTCGAACCAGAATTCCCCAAATTATTTAGTCTATTTTATGGTTTTAATCTGCAAGTTTGTTT
>NW_015644310.1:0-599 GCF_001515625.1 Sinocyclocheilus rhinocerous
TAGTTTTAAATACGTTCACACTGCCGACATGTTTGCTGCATTAGTCCGTGCCTCTATTTGATCGCGTTAGTCATTGTTCGGTACGTACTATTCAGACTTTTCACTTATTCGCCCGAACACCGAAAGAGATTTTTTTGCTATTTTCGGCCGTATAATTTCGGTTGCCGAATATTCAGTGCATCCCTAATTATAGCCTATATTTTTTATTCAGAATCGGACAAAAAAACGTCAAGAAGTTTCCATCACTGGGTAATACTGTCAGTCGTTTAACATTTCTATTGTAAAACAGCTGTCAAATATGAAATGTTTAGTTACTTACGTCTTCGCTTCGCTCTTACTTTCTAATTATTGATAAGGAAAAATGTCTATTTATTTTACGGCCCTGTGTATGTAAGTATGTAACCTCAAATGCTTCACAAACTTGATTTTATGCCATTGTTGCATTCTGAAGTGTATCAGACCATAATTCATCAATCAGAAAGATGTATCGAGTTTTCAACATGGCTCAACATTTAATGAAAACTGTCGGATGCATTGATTAACATGACTATTATTCTTCTATTTAACAGATTTTAAGATCTGCACCACTGTCTTGTTTA
>NW_015644311.1:0-649 GCF_001515625.1 Sinocyclocheilus rhinocerous
AAAAAAAAAAACCCACGTACAATAAAAATGCTGAAAACTATGGTTATGAAAGATGTTCATGTTTTGTATTAATGTTAGTTTCTTTCATCACAAGAATTATATTTGTGTTAGCACGTTTCCTAACCTTGGTCTTCAAATGCCTTCAGCTTTGCACATTTTGTTTGTCTCCCTAATCAAACACACCTGATTCAACTCTTCAGGTTGTCAGAAGCAGCTCCAAGACTCGAAATGAATCTGTCAGATTAGAAAGATGTCCAGGACATGTACTGTTATTATGGATATTAAAAATATTTACTAGAGGACGCTGACATGGCAAACCCACAAATGTTTCTGAAAACACCACAACTGTGGCATGCATAGTCCAAAAAAAAACAAAAAAAAAAACCTTAAATTAGTTAGCTGGATCCCAGGAAGACATTCAGAAAAATTAAAAGAGGCCTTTAATAATCATGTTGGGCTCATTTTATGTTAAGTGTCTGTAACTGCTACATTTAAATTAATTTGATACAAAGCACTTACTGTGTGCATACGAGTCTTTATATTCAATTCAATGTATAAAAAAAAATAAATAAAAAAAACCTCACTGAAAGATTCAAAAATGGTCATTTTATTGCATTGCTACAAAAACCCTTTTGGAAGCTTTATAAGT
>NW_015644312.1:0-561 GCF_001515625.1 Sinocyclocheilus rhinocerous
GGCTAAGCCAGCTCCCTGCATTCTTGTAGAGAATAGAAAGCAGCCGAAGGTGGTAGTATTAGTTTTCACCTCAAAAACATGTAATAGTCGAAAGTTTGGTTAGAAATTGGGTAAATTCAAAGCTATCCAAGTGTCCTGTCTCCAAAACATTCATTCTTAATTTGCAAGACCTGATGTCTTTGAAACACCAGACCCTCCTGTATACACTGACCGTAAACTCAACATTACAGGAACCACACTTTTAGGTAGGTTTGAGTCCAACCTATCGTGGAGAAGAGGAGATCACGTCAGCTATCCATGGGGTACCTCAAGGATCAGTGCATGGCCCTTTCTTTTCTCACTATACAGAAACTCACTGGGCATAATCATTCAGAACACTAATGCCATTCACATCAGGCAGGACCTAAGGTTAGTGAGCTGAAGATTTTTTTCAGCTTATTGGCATTTGATCAGTTTTCCATGTACTGCCTCTACTACCTCTTTTTATTCTTGTGACTCGATACCTGGAAACATTAACCAGGCAAGTACACAGTACACATTTTGCATGTCTTAAAGTCTCTA
>NW_015644312.1:719-951 GCF_001515625.1 Sinocyclocheilus rhinocerous
GTCAGAGTTCGGTACGTTTGGCTAGTGTGAAAGCTGTCATGCGAACGTGGGAGCGCACTGAGGTACCGAACCCAAAACGTGGTCTGAGTTCAATTGAACTCGAACTGTGGCACGGTTCGCGTGACTATGAAAGCAACACGGACTCGGGTGCGCACAGTTCAGGAAGTAAAGTAACCTGCGCATGCGCTTTAGCCAATTACAATGTATTTTCTTCAATAAAACACATATAAGT
>NW_015644313.1:0-145 GCF_001515625.1 Sinocyclocheilus rhinocerous
GGGGAAAAAAAAACCTTTCTTAGGTTTACAAAAAATAACGAAGCACACAACTTTTGTTCGGCATTGATGATAATAGAAAATGTTTTCTTTACAGTAAATCAGCATATTAGACTGATTTCTGAAGGATCATGTGACACTGAAGACT
>NW_015644313.1:162-543 GCF_001515625.1 Sinocyclocheilus rhinocerous
AAGGATCATGTGACACTGAAGACTGGAGTAATGATGCTGAAAATACAGCTTTGATCACAGCAATAAATTACGTTTATAATATATAAAAATTTTAATTTCACATTATTACTGTTTTAAGTTAACTGCATTTTAAATTAAATAAATGCAGTGTAGGTGAGCATAAGAGTTTTTCCACAAAACATAAAAAAAAGAAATCCCAACCTCATGTGCTTTCTGTTCCCAAAGAAAGTGTTATTGTTTAATCAAATTGTAATAACCTCCAATAGGAAATATGTAAACCCTGGAAAGAAAACGGCACTCAAGCCATTTTTTTTTTTTTTTTTTTGTTAAATCCACACCATGGGTTATTGCTGTAAATGAAAGTAACTCTTGAATTAAAAT